>NW_004443956.1:21053836-21086482 GCF_000243295.1 Trichechus manatus latirostris | reverse complement strand
AGTTACCATACTGGCTGGTGTGACTGATCCTGATTACCAAGATGAAATTGGATTGATATTACATAATGGAGGTAAAGAAGAGTATGTCTGGAACGCAGGAGATTCCTCAGGGCATCTCTTAGTACTACCATTCCCTGTGATTAAAGTCAATGGAAAACTATAGCAACTCAATTCCGGTATGACTACTAATGACCTAGACCCTTCAGGAATGAAGGTTTGGGTCACCCCACCAGGCAAAGAACCACAACCAGTGAGGTGCTTGCTGAGGGCAAAGGGAATACTGAATGGGTGGTGGAAGAAGGTAGTTCTAAATACCAGTTATGGCCACGTGACCAGTTGCAGAAATGGGGACTGTAATTGTTATGAATATTTCTGCTTTGTATGTGTGCATCAAATATTTTTGTTTCCTTCACTTATAAAATAGAAGATGTAAACGGGGCTAGTGCATTTTCGATTGTACGCATGTTAGTTGTATTATGTCAGATGCAAGTATGACTTTATAATTGTCTTTATTCAGAGATTACGTATGGTTTAAGGAGACGTGTACATGTGCCAAGTTGACAAGAGGTGGAATGTGATGGTTAAGACTGTATGTCAACTTGGCTGGACCATGATCCTCAGTGTTTGTATGTGATCACTCCCATGATTGAATCTGCTGTGAGTAGCCAATCAGGTGAAAGGGCGTTTCCTTGGGGGTGTGGCCTACATCCAAATATAAGCAGATGCCTGGCTTTTTGCTTGCTCTGGATCCTGCAGCTGCCTCCTGTTCGTCTGACCTCTGGTTCTTGGCACTTGAGCTATCAGCTTATCTGCTGATCTTGGGATTCATCGATCTTCACAGCCTGTGAGCAGAGTCCTGCTCTCTGACTTGCTGATCTTGGGTTCGCCAGCCCCTGTAGCTATGTGAATCGGGAGAAGCCTCTATCCTAATCCATGCAGTTGGGATGTTCCAGCCTCTACAATCGTGTGAGCTGTTTCTTTGATCTAAACCTCTCTCTATATATATTTATACACTTTACTGGTTTGGTTCTATACAGAACCCAGCCTAAGACAATGGCCTAACGGAATTGACACAATTTTGGGGGGATACAATTCAATCCATGACGTTTTACCTTTGGCTCCCAAAATTCATGTCCTTGCCACAAGTAAAACACTTTCACTCCATCATATATCCCAAAAGTCTTAAATTAAGTCCAAGTCCAAATTCCATCCTGGGACAAAATTCCTCTTCATCTGTGAAATCTAGAATACAAGTTATCTTCTTCCAAAGTACAATGGTGGAACAGGCACAAGGTAGACATTTCCATTACAAATGGGAGAAATTGGAGGGAAAGAAAGGATTTAACAGGCACCCGGAAAGTAGTAGAATATTGGCTCTCAAGGCTTGAAAACAATCCTCTGTTCTCTGAGATCATTTAGCCAATGGCCCTACCCTCCAGACTCTGGGTGTTGGCCACACTCTCTGGATTCTGGGTAGAGGCCCCTCAGCCTTGGGCTTTAGCTACACCTTCTAGGCCCACTGGGAAAGCAACTCTGCTCCCTTGGATTTGGGTGGTTCCATTCGCCTAGTCTGTCTGAGTGTCGACCCTACCCCCTTGGCCCCAGCAGGCCCCGTTCTTCTGCCCATTGGGCATGGCAGCCCTGATCCCTCAGCTTTGGGCGGCAAATCCGGCTCCATCCTCCTGGCACTCCTGAACAGCAGCCCCACACTCTGGAACTGAGTTAGTGAAGATGTGACTCTTTGAAACCTAGAAGGACACGGGCCCACACTGAGACCCAGCATGCTGTGGTTCCACCCTTTGAGGTCCCAGAAGTTGTGGCCCTACCCTTTGAGACTGAGGCAACTTTGCTTCCTGTGTTCCTTGTTTCTTCAGCTTCTACTTCCTGGTTCCTTGGCTCTTGACCCCTTGGGCCCTCGGCCCATTGTGTTCCAAAGCTCTTTTGCTCTACCAATAAGTGCCCGGAGGCACCCTACTCCACCAGGAAGCATCCTGTGCAAAGGCACTCAGCTCTCTCACTCCATGGGTCAGCTCCTGCCCCAACTTACATTGGTCTCCTAGTTCTGTTGCTGCTGTTTTTCTGCTGCTGCTTATTGCCATCTGTGCCATCTCTGGTGTTACAACTCTCCTCACTTCCTTCTGAGTCCTTACCAGAATTGTCTTTGATGTCCATAATTCCACCAACAGTCTCTTCAAGGCAATCTAGGCTTTTACTATTAGGTACTTCAAAACTCTTCCAGCCTCAGATCCTAGCCAGAGCAATGAGGCTATGAAAAGAAATAAAGGGCATCCAAATTGGTAGGGAAGAAGTCAAAGTATCTCTAATTGCAGATGATATGATCTGAAAACCCCAAAGAATTCACAAGAAAACTACTGGAACTAATAGAATATTTCAGCAAAGTTTCAGGATACAAGGTAAACATACAAAAATCAGTAGGATTCCTTTACACCAACAAAGAGAACCTTGAAGAGGAAATAACCAAATCAATACCATTTACAATAGCCCCCAAGAAGATAAAATACTTAGGAATAAATCTAACCAGAGACGTAAAAGATCTATACAATGAAAACTACAAGACACTACTGCAAGAAAACAAAAAAGACCTGCATAAATGGAAGAACATACCTTGATCATGGATAGGTAGACTCAACATAGTGAAAATGTCAATTCGACCCAAAGCGATCTACAGATACAATGCAATCCCAATCCAAATTCCACTGCCATTTTTTAATGAGATGGAGAAACAAATCATCAACTTCATATGGAAAGGGAAGAGCCTCCAGATAAGTAAAGCCTTACTCAAGAAGAAAAACAAAGTGGGAGGCCTCACACTACCTGATTTTAGAACCTATTACACTGCCACGGTAGTCAAAACAGCCTGGTACTGGTACAACAACAGAGACATAGACTGATGGAATAGAATTGAGAATCCGGACACAAATTCATCCACCTATAAGCAGCTGATATTTGACCAAGGCCCAAATCCTGTTAATTGGGGAAAAGACAGTCTCTTTAACAAATGGTGCTGGCATAACTGGATATCCATCTGCAAAAAACTGAAGCAAGACCCATACCTCACTCCACGCACAAAAACTAACTCAAAATGCATCAAAGACTTAAACATAAAACTGAAAACGATAAAGATCATGGAAGAAAAAATAGGGACAATGCTAGGAGCATAAACAGAATACGAACCATAAGTAACAATGCACAAGCACCAGAAGAGAGACTAGATAACTGGGAGCTCCTAAAAATCAAACATTTATGCTCATCAAAAGTCTTCACTGAAAGAGTAAAAAGACAACCTACAGACTGGGAAAAAAATTTTGGCTACAACAAATCCAATCAGCATCTAATCTCTAAAATCTACAAGATCCTGCAAAACCTCAACAACAAAAATACAAATAACACAATTAAAAAACAGGCAAAGGATATGAACAGGCACTTTGCCAAAGAAGACATTCTGGTGGCTCAGAGACACATGAAGAAATGCCCACGATCATTAGCCATTAGACAAATGCAGATCAAAACTACAATGAGATATCATCTCACCCCAACAAGGTTAGCATTAATCCAAAAAACACAAAATAATAAATATTGGAGAGGTTGTGGAGAGAATGGAACACTTATACACTATTGGTGGGAATGTAAAATGGTACGACCACTTTGGAAATCAATTTGGTGCTTCCTTAAAAAGCTAGAAATAGAAGTAGCATACGATCCAGCAATCCCACTCCTTGGAATATATCCTAGAGAAATAAGAGCCGTTACACAAATAGATACATGTACACTCATGTTCATTGCTGCACTGTTCACGATAGCAAAAAGATGGAAATAACCTAGGTGCCCACCACTGGACGAACGGATAAACAAATTATGGTATATCCACATAATGGAATACTTCATTATGATAAAGAACAACGATGAAGCCGTGAAACATTACGTGGAGGAAGCTGCAGGTCATTATGCTGAGTGCATTTAGTCAGTTACAGAGGACAAATATTGTATAAGACCACTATTATATGAACTCAAGAAAAGGTTTAAACACAGAACAAAACATTATTTGATGGTTATGGGGGTGGGGAGGGAGGGTGAGGGTTATTTGCTCACTGGATAGTAGATAAGAATGATCTTAGGTGAAGGGAAGGACAGCACACACTACAGGGAAGTCAACACAACTGGACTAAACCAGAACTAGAAAGTTTCCTGAATACAATCAAATACTTTGAGGGACAGAGTAGCAGGGGTAGGGGTTTGGGGACCATTCCCTCAGGGGACATCTAGGTCAACTGGCATTCAAAGCTTATTAAGAAAATGTTCTGCAACCTACTTTGGTGAGTGGTGTCTGGGTTCTTAAAAGCTTGCAAGCGGCCATCTAAGATGCATCACTTGGTCCCTACCACCTGGAGTAAAGGAGAATGAAGAACACCAAAGACACAAGAAAAGTATTAATTAGCCCAAGAGACAGAAAGGTCCACATAAACCACAGACTTTATCAGCCTGAGACCACAAGAACTAGATGGTGCCTGGCTACCACCAATGACTGCCCTGACAGGGAACATAACAGAGAGTCCCTGATGGAGCAGGAGAAAGGTGGGGTGCAGAACTCAAATTCCAGTAAGAAGACCAGACTTAACAGTCTGACTGAGACTGGAGGAACCCTGGAAAGCATGGCCCCTGGATTCTCTGTCAGCCCAGAACTAAAGCAATTTCCGAGGCCAACTCTTCAGACAGGGATTGGACTGGACTGTGGGGCATAAAGTGATACTCATGAAGAGTGTGCCTCTTAGCTCAAGTAGATACAAGAGACTAAACGGGCAGCTTCTGTTCAGAGGTGAGATGGGAAGGCAGAGAAGGTTAGGAGCTGGTTGAATGGACATGGGGAATCAGGGGTGGAAAGGAGTGTGCTGTCCCAGTATGGGGACAGCAATTAGAGTCACATAACAATGTATGTATAAATTTTTGTATGGGGGAAAAAAAAAACCTCTTCCAGCCTCTACCCATTCACAGTTTCAAAACCGCTTCCACACTGCAGGTGGAATTCTCTCTTAGTTATCTAGTGCTACTATAACAGAAATACCACAAGTGGATGGCTTTAACAAACAAATTTATTCTCTCACACTCTAGGTGGCTGTAAGTCCTAATTCAGGGTGCCAGCTCCAAGGGAGGGCTTTCTTTCTCCATCAGCTCTGGAGGAAGGTCCTTGTCATCAATCTTCCCTTCATCTAGGAACTTCCCAATGCAGGAATCCTGGCTCCAAAGGACGCACTCCACTCCTGGTTCCTCTTGCTTGGTGGTAATGAGGTCCCTCTCCTCTCTGCTCGCTTCTCTCTTTTATATCTCAGAAGAAATAGACTCATAATACAACCTAATCCTGTAGATTGAGTCCTGCCTCATCAACAAGGGGCTTTTGTAAAAACTTCCCTCCCTTCCCTTTCTAGTTTGTACCTTCTCATTGAGGACCTGATTCTTGGACTGTGCAGCCAACTTACGTACATGAGTGTAGTCATCACCAGCACACTGAAGATGGCAGGCTGGAAAGAGCCTGGACTTGCACACATTGCTAAACTACTGAACCAAAACTGGGACAAGCTACCCTTGGATGTCTGGCTAAGTAGACAATAAACATTGTTAAGGTTTAAGGTACTTTATATACTTGCAATCAACTGCATCATAACTGATAATCTCTCTCCGCCCCATTCCATTGCCCTCCCCCCAACCCCCAAAAAAAAACCTTACCCCAAATGACTTTACAGGTGAGATTTCCAAAACATTCAAGGAATATATTGTGCCTATATTTTACAAGTTGTTCCAGAATATTAAAAAAGAGGGAAAGCTGCCCAACTTATTTTATGAAGCTAATATGATCTTGACAATAAAAACAGATAAGGACAGTACAAGAACTTATAGTCCAGTATAACTAATGGCTATAGATCTAACCAAAACAAACCCATTACCGTCGAGTCAATTCTGACTCGTAGCAACCCTACAGGACAGAGTAGAACTGCTTCATAGGGTTTCCAAGGAGTGGCTGGTGGGTTCAAACTGCTGACCTTTTGATTAGCAGCTGAGCTCTTAACCACTACACCACCAGGGCTCTAACATCCTGATAAATACTAGGTATCAGAATTCAACAGTAGACTTAAAAGTTCATCATGATCAATCAAGGTTTATTCAAAATATGCAAAATGATTCAACATCAGTGAGTCTATCATCCATCAAGGCAGTTCCGACTCACAGCAACCCTACGTACAACAGAATGAAACACTGGCCAGTCCTGCACCATCCTCACAATTGTTGCTATCTTTGAGCCCACTGCTGCAGCCACTGTGTCACACATCTCCTTGAGGGTCTTCCTCTTTTTTGCTGACCCTCTACTTTACCAAACATGATGTGCTTCTCCAGGAACTGGTCCCTTCTGGTAACATGTCCAAAGTACATGAGATGAAGTCTCACTATCCTCTCTTCTAAGGAGCATTCTGGCTGTACTTCTTCCAAGACAGATTTATTTGTTCTTCTGGCAGTCCATGGTATATTCAATATTCTTCACCAACACCATAATTCAAATGTGTCAATTCTTCTATGATCTTCTTTATTCACTGTCCAGCCTTCACATGCATATGTGACAACTGAAAAACCATGGCTTGGGTCAGGCGCACCTTAGTCCTCAAAGTGACATCTTTGCTTTTTAACACTTTGAAGAGGTCTTTTGCAGCAGATTTGCCCAATGCAATATATTGCTTGATTTCCTGACTGCTGTTTCCATGGGCATTGACTGTGGATAATCCAAGTAAAATGAAATTCTTGACAACTTCAATCTTTTCTCTATTTATCATGATGTTACTTACTGGTCCAGTTGTGAAGATTTTTGTTCTCTTTATGTTGAGGTGTAATCCATAGTGAAGGCTGCCGTCTTTGATCTTCATCAGTAATTGCTTCAAGTCCCGTTTGCTTTCAGCAAGTAAGGTTGTGCCATCTGCATTATCGCAGGTTGTTAATGAGTCTTCCTGCAATCCTGATGCTGTGTTTTTCTTCATGTAGTCCAGTTTCTCAGATTATTTGCTCAGCATACAGATTGAATAAGTATGGCGAAAGGATATGACCTTAACGCACACCTTTGCTGACTTTAAACCATGAAGTATCCCCTTGTTCTGTTCGAATGACTGCCTCTTGGTCTATGTACAGTTCTGCATGAGCACAACTAAGTGTTCTGGAATTCCCATTCTTTGCAATGTTATCAATAATTTGTTATGATCCACAAAGTCGAGTGCTTTTGCATAGTCAATACACGGAGGTAAACATGTTTCTGGCATTCTCTGTTTTCAGCCAAGATCTATCTGACATCAGCCTTGATATCTCTTATTCTACGTCCTCTTCTGAATATGGCTTGAATTTCTGGCAGTTCCCTGTTGATGTACTGCTGCAACCATTTTTGAATTATCGTCAGCAACATTTTACTAGCATGTGATATCGTTCGATAATTTCTGTATTCTGTTGGATCACCTTTTTTTTTGGAATGGGCACAAATATGGATCTCTTCCAGTCAGTTGGCCAGACAGGTGTCTTCCAAATTTCTTGACAGAGACAAGTGAGCGCTTACAGTCTTGTATCCATTTGTTGAAACACCTGAATTGGTTTTATGTCAATTCCTGGAGCCTTGTTTTTCGCCAATGCCTTCAGTGCAACTTGGACTTCTTCCTCCAGTACCATCAGTTCTTGATCATATGCTGTCTCCTGAAATGGTGAATGCCGACCAATTCTCTTCGGTACAGTGATTCTGTATTCCTTCCATTGTCTTTCAATGCATCTGCATTGTTCAGTATTTTGCCCACAGAATCCTTCAAAACTGCAACTTGAGACTTGAATTTTCTCTTCAGTTCTTTCAGCTTGAGAAATGCTGAGCGTGTTCTTCCCTTTTCGTTTTCTATCTCCATGTTTTTGCACGTCATTATAATACTTTACTCTGTCTTCTCGAGCTGCCCTTTGAAATCTTCTATTCAGCTTTACTTCATCATTTCTTCCATTCACTTTAGCTACTCTACATTCACAAGCAAGTTTCATAGTCTCTTCTGACATCCATTTTGGTCTTTCCTGTCTTTTTAACGACCTTTTGCTTTCTTTATGTATGATGTCACAGATGTCATACCACAACTCGTCTAATCTTTGGTCATTGGTATCCAATGCATCAAATCTATTTTTGAGATGGTCTCTAAATTCAGGTGGAATATACTCAAGGTCATACTTTGGTTCTTGTGGACTTGTTTTAATTTTCTTCAGCTTCAACTTGAACTTTCATATGAGTTATTGATGGCCTGTTCCAGTCAGCCCCTGGTCTTGTTCTGACTGATGATACTGAGCTTCTCTATCATCTCCTTCCACAGATACAGTCTATTTAATTCCTGTGCATAGTCACCATCTATGTTGTTGAAAAAAGGTATTTGTAATGAATAAGTCATTAGTCTTGTAAAATTCTATCACGCAATCTCTGGCATAGTTTCTAGAACCAAGGCTGTATTTTCCAACTACTGATCCTTCTTCATTTCTAACTTTCATCTTTCGATCACCAGTAATTACTAACGCATTTTGATTGCACGTTTGATCATTTTTAAACTGCAAAAGTTGGTAAAAACCATCAATTTCTTCATCTTTGGCATTAATGGTTGCTGTGTAAATTTGAGTAATAGCCATATTAACTGGTCTTCCTTGTACGCATATGGATATCATCCTATCACTGACAGCGCTGTACTTCAGGACAGATCTCGAAATGTTCTTTTTGACAATGAATGCAACATCATTCTTCTTCAATTTGTTATTCCAAGCATAGTAGACCATACAACTGTCCGATTCAAAATGGCCAATACCAGTCCATTTCAGCTCACTAATGGCTAGGATATTGATCTTTATGTGTTCCATTTCATTTTTGACAACTTCCAATTTTCCTCAATTCATTCTTCATACATTCCACATTCCGATTATTAACGGACGTTTGCAGCTGTTTCTTCTCATTTTGAGTTGTGCCACATCAGCAAATGAAGGTACTGAAAGCTTGACTCCATCCATGTCATTAATGTTGACGCCACTTTGAGGAGGCAGGTCCTCCTCAGTTGAAAATTGTGTCATATACTGTGGTGGCTTGAGTGTTGCTGTAATGCTGGAAGCTATGTCACCTGTATTTCAATTATCAGCAGTGTCTTCCATGGTGGACAGGCTTTCAGCAGAGCTTCCAGGATAAGACAGACTAGGAAGAAGGACCTGGTGATCTACTTCTAAAACAAAATTGGCCAGTGAAAACCTTATGAATAGCAGTTCCCAATTCTACATGCAAAACAAACTGTGAAGAGATTAAAGATCTAAATGTGAAAGGCAAAACTTAAAAGCTAAATAAAAAATATGTAAAAAAATCTTTGCAATCTCAGAATTGGGATTTTGTAAATTCCCCCAAATATAAATAAAGGAAAAAACTGATCAATATAACAGTTAAATGACAGTCACAGACCAGGAGAAGTTATTTTCAGTGGCTAGATTAACAAGGGATTATTATGTAGAATATACAATGATCTCCTGTAAATCAGCAACAAAAGATAGAAAACCCAATGGAAAATTATATATACATAATAGTTAAGAGCATATGGCCTACCCTTGTTAGTAACTGGAAAATGCAAACTAGAATGAGATTCCCAATTACACTTACTAGTTTTACAAATTTTTTTCTTAACATCTAATATGTAGTTGTTGTTGTTGTTAGGTGCTGTTAAGTCAGTTCCGACTCATAGCGAGCCTATAGGACAGAGTAGAACAGTCCCATAGGTTTCCAAGAAGTGGCTGGTGGATTTGAACTGCTGACCTTTTGGTCAGCAGCCGAGGTCTTAATCATTATGCCACCAGGGCTCCAATATCTAATATAGAAGCACTTCTATTATTATATTATGGATTTGTTTTTTAATATTTCAACAAATGTATTTTATTGTAATTTTTTTCCCTTATAATCCTACGTGTGTATGCGCGTGTTGGGACATTTTATTGTGCTTTAGGTGAAAGTTTACATAATAAATTAGTTTCCCATTCAATAATTCACGTAATTTGTTCCGTGACATTGGTTGCAATCCCAGCAATGTGTCAGCAATCTCCCAATTTCCAGCATGGATTCCCCGTTTCCATTCATCCAGTTTCTATTCCCCTTCTTGCTTTCTCATCTTTGCTTTTGGGCAAATGTTGCCCTTTGGGTCTAGTACAGTTGTTTATTGTAAGGAGCACCTTCCTCACGTGTGTTATTGTTAACATTATAGGCCTGTCTCTTATTTGGCTGAAAGGTGATCTCTGGGAGTGACTTCAGTTCCACGTTAGAAGAGTGTCTTAGGGCTATAGTGTCATGGTTCCTCAGGCTCTATCAGACCACTAAGTCTGGTCTTTTTTTATGAATTTGGATTTTGTTCTACATTTTTCTCCCACTCTAACCAGGACCTTCTATTGTGTTCCTGGTCAGAGCAGTTGGTAGTGGTAGCCGGGCACAATCTAGTTCTTCCGTCCTGGTGGAGGCTGTGGAAGAGACCAACCGTTGTATCTTGCAAACTTTTAAGACCCCAGACGCTACTCACCACAGTAGGATGTAGAACATTATCTTTATGAACTGTGTTACGCCAACTGACCTAGATATTCCCTGAGACTATGGTCTTAGTATCTCAGTCCCATGAGGTATCTGGTTACATGTAAGAAGCTTCTATAACTTGCCCCTATGTGCTCTATTATATATATGAATATACATGCAACACATATAAATATGTATGTAGAAATATCTACAAATTTTCAAAATAGAGTGAATGCCAAGTGTTGGGGAGAAAGTGAGGAAACAGTCTCCTTATCCACTGATGGTCCAGAAAATAAACTGGGGCAGCCATTCATGACAGCATCTGGCAGTACTTAGAGGATTGATCTATGTGCACATGTATAGTATACATTCAGTATACTACAGAGAAAATCCTGCACTGGTCTACAAGAGATAAGCAAAAAAAAAGTTTATTATAGTGTTTGAAGTAACGAGTTAGAACTGGATGAACAAAATATGGCATGCATGCATATCATGGCATACTACAAGGCAGTTTTATGTATCACATGAACAGAACTAAAAAATATAAGTCCAGTGAAAAAAGAAACAGAATAAGATTTCTAGCATAACACAAATTTATGTAAATGAATGAAACTCTGACAAGACAGCATAATGCATTTTTTACAGATACACATCTAACACACAGTGAAGAAACAGCGAAATAACATATACTACAGTGGGTGTTATGCTGGAGTGGGGATGGGATTGAGGATAGGGAATGAAGGGGAAAAAATAATCCAACAAAGGCATGGCCTGCAAAGACCAATGATGGCAGAGCAGGACTCTGTGCCCTTGAAGACTCCCCTCTCCCTTCCCAATGGGGAGGCTTTAGATATAATTGGTTACTTCATTATATATTTACCCCTAGAAAACCATTAGGAGACCCTGGGCAGTACAAACAGTTAACATGTCAGCTGCTAACCAAAAGGTTGGAAGTTCAGGTCCAACCAGAAGCACCTTGGAAGGAAGGCCTGGCAATCTACTTCCAAAAAATCAATGCCATGGAAGCAGCAGTCAAGAAATCAAATGCACCAGACAAATCCACTGCAAAAGACCTCTTTAAGGTGTTAAAAAGCAAAGATGTCATTTTGAGGACTGAAGTGCACCTGACTCAAGCTGTGGAATTTTCAATCGCCACATATGCATGTGAAAGCTGGACAATGAATAAGGGAGACTGAGAAGAATTGACACATTTGAATTACGGTATGGGTGAAGAATACTGAATATACCATGGACTGCCAGAAGGACAAACAAATCTGTCTTGGAAGAAGTACAGCCAGAATGCTCTTTAGAAGTGAGGACGGTGAGACTTTGTCTCCCATGCTTTGGATATGTTATCAGGAGGGACCTGTTCCTGGAGAAGGACATCACACTTAGTAAAGTAGAAGGTAAGCAAAAAAGAGGAAGACCCTCAACAAGATGGACTGATACAGTGGCTATACCAATGGGCTCAAGCATAGCGATTGTGAAGATGGCACAGGATTGGGCAGCATTTCGTTCTGTTGTACACAGGGTCGCTATGAGTTGAAACTGATTTGATGGCACCTAAGAACAACAAAGTTACCAGAGAAACTTTAACTTTGAATTTTTATAGACCCATTTAAGAATTTTAAAATAATTTGAGACTTTAAATTACTGCAAAATATAGTATAAAGAATTCTCATATATCCTTAGCACAGCTTCCCCAAATGTTAACATTTTACACAACCATAGTGCAATAATCAAAACCAGAAAACTAATACTGATATAATACTATTAATCACCCTATAGACTTATTCAAATTTCATTTTTTGTCTCACTAATATCTGGACTAAGATCCAGCCTAGGATTACATGCTGTGTTTCGTTGTTTTTTCTCCATAGTTGTCTATAAATCTGGGACAGTTCCTCAGTCTTTATCTGCTTTTCTTGACCTTGATACTTTTGAAGAGTACAGGTCAGGAATCGTGTAGAGTGACCTTCCTATTGGGTTTTCCTGACATTTCCTCATGATTAAATCCAGGTTATGCACTTTGGCAAGGATTCCACAGAACTGATCATGTGCCTTTCCCAGTGCATGTCAGGAGGCACATGATGTTGGTGGTGTTTCATTCTGGTGATGTTAACTTTGATCACTTGATTAAGGTGGTGTTTGCCAGGTGTTACCATGGTAAAATGATTACTTTTCCCTTTGTAATGAATAAATATCTGTGGGGAAATTCTGTGAAACTATGTAAATACCCTGTCTTGTCGTAAATTTTCCCATGAGTTTCAGCATCCGTTGACGACTGTTATTACTGTAGAGTTTGCCAGATGGCAATTTTCTATTTCCATCACTCCTCTAACTATATTTATTCATCTCATATATTACTGCTATTGTTGTTGTTAGCTGCCTCCAAGTCAATTCCAACTTATGGCGACCCCGTGTGTGTCAGAGTAGAACTGTGCTTCATAGGATTTTCAGTGGCTGATTTTTCAGAAGTAGATTTCCAGGCCTTTCTTCTGCGGTGCCTCTGGGTAGACTTAAACCTCTAACCTTTCAGTCAGCAGTTGAGCACGTTGACCTTTTGTACACCCAGAAACTCCAATATATTGTTGTTGTTGTTGGCTGCTGTCGATTAGAATATACTTATCCTAGTATAAGGGCTTTTTCTTTTCATTATTTACCTATTTATTTATTTCCACCAGTATGGACTAATGGATACTTATTTTATTCTACTATCTTTACTTAGTCTACTTGTCATGACTATATTTATTTTCTTGCTCAAGTTGTCCCCCATCATTTTTAAACTTCAGTGCATACATACCTTTCTGTATAGTTATAAACCAAAATATATTATTTCTGTTCCATAAAAATTATAGTGTTAATCTCAACTAGATTTATTAACTCTAATAAAGCAAATATGAACGACCGGCTTAGCTTACCTAAAGTTAATGGTGCAGGTTTTGGATCAAGAACATATTCTTTTTCTGGATCTTCCACGACAGAGCTCTGTGTAGTTTTCTTAAGCCCAGTATCGATTACTGCTTTTGCATCTCTTTTTAGAGACTTCGATTTGTTCTCTTTCTTTTGTACCTTTGTCTTAGAATGATCTGCTATTGAAAGACCTTGAAGTTGAAGATCATGTAAAATGTGATCTTGTAAAGCAACTGCAGTAACTGCTAAATTATCTTTTTTGGATGAATAACCCTAAAAAGTAGTAAAAAAAAAAAAAAAAAAAGTCTTACATATAGGAACATCATTTTAAAGAAAACTAAGAGTTTAATACTCAACCTTGACAGCATACTAGACCAAATATAATAATAAAGAATTCTTTGACCCATTGTTACCTAAGTCAGAACAAACCCCAGTCTCATCATTTATATTAACAACATAGTAATTTTTTTATTTAGTAGTATTAATTATGATACGAATAAATTCATTATGACCTATGAAACATGCATGCCTAAACACAGGATGTTTCACTACAATCAAATTATAGACTCCAGGCAAATCTTGTTTTTGTTTACCAAAGAGAATCCTGCATTTAAGTGTATGCTATTTTGGGGGGAAAACTTAATACATTTCCTAGGTAGAATACGAATTACCATGCAGCTAGGAGATGCTTGCAGTAAGTACTACAGTAGATTGTTTTTCTCATCAAGCTACCCGTTTCTCCCATGCCAGACTTGGCATCTCCCATCTCCCACTCCTGTTGAAGCAAGTTTGCAAAGCATTTGTTATACTCTCAAATGGCTGAATTAAAATATATTTCATGATTAAAATGAAGTGTATGTTTTTAAAAAGGATGTGTACCTTATTTTTTAACATGCTGAAATAGGAAATGTCATATCATCACATCGCATCACATTCCTTTAATTCTTCTACTGTAAAAACACAGTCAACAGAAAGTCAAAGTTAGGGTGTGCATAAATATGTTTTATAATAATAAGTGAATAATAATAAAAAAAACCCAAACCCGTTGCCATCGAGTTGATTCTGACTCATAGCGGCCCTACAGGACAGAGTAGAACTGCTCCATAGGGTTTCCAAGGCTGTAATCTTTCTGGAAGCAGACTGCCACATCTTTTCTCCTGAGAATAAGTGAGTAAGTGTATGTATTAAGAATCTAACTGATAATCAAGTAATGGGAATGCTTACTACAGCCTAGCACTAAACTACACATTCTGATTCTGGAGGAAAGGGGAGGAATTCAAAACAGACATGATGTGATTCATCCCTGCCCTCAAGCAGTTCACCACCTAGTTGGAGAGAACATATTAATATAAATGAGAATAATTTAATGCTAAGTGTTGTTGTGTTGATTCTGACTCACAGAGAGCCTATAGGACAGAGTAGAACTGCCACACAGTGTTTCCTAGGAGGCCTGGTGACATAGTGGTTAACAGTTCGGCTGCTAACCAAAAGGTTGGCAGTTAGAATCTACCAGCTGCTCTCTGGAAACCCTATAGAGCAGTTCTACTCTGTCCTATAAGGTCGCTATGAGTTGGAACTGACTCTTGGCACCTAACAACAACAACAATCTTCAGGGGAGCAGATTGCCCAGATCTTTTCTCCCAGCAGAGCTGCCGGTGGGTTTGAACCGCTGACCTTTTAGCAGCTGAGCATTTAACCACTGTGCCACCAGGGCTCCTTGCTCAAGGACAGTATACAACAAACTTAGATATGAAAAAGATCAGAGAATAGCGAGTGTAAAACCTCTTAAAGAGCTGACATTTCAGCGGAATTTGAAGGACAGAGAGAGGGAAATGGACATGTTATACAACAGGTACAGAAAAAGCAAAGGCACTAAGCTAGGAAATCAGGATGGTGTGTTTATACCTAGGGGAAAAAGAGAACAATGGAGGAACTAGAATGGAAGAGGCATACTGGCTAAATTCAATCTGTCCTGAACACAGAAACACAGACTATGGGGGACAGGCAAACTTAGGTTCCAATCTTGTTTTACCAGTTTGCTGGGCAAGATACTTACCATACCTAAGTCTCAGCTTCCTCAGCTATAAACGTGTATAATAATATTTACCCTGCAGGGTTATCATGAGAATTAAATGAGACAACTTTGTAAAGTATCTACAATGGATCCTTTCATATATCAGACTATGTAAATGGTTATTCTTGCTCCAATTCCCCTCTCAAAGCTGGTGGAAGAATTTGGAATTGGCCCTTATAGTTTTTAGATAAGGGTGCATTTTATGAAAAGAGTTCACATGTACTGCAGTGGGGAGAAACAGTAAATTACTGAAGCAATCTAGGAATTAGTATTGACAGCCTAATAAATCCAAAATATATTTCTAAGGACTAACAGTTGCTTAACTTAGTACAATAGAAAGAATAAACTTAATAAAAGAGTAAGTGTAGAGAGGGAAAAGTAAGGTCGATAGAAGCCAATTGACGACATACCCATGCCTCAGGAGGAACAAAAGGAGCACTGATGGCAGAGTGGTTAAGCGCTTGGCTGCTAACCAAAAGGTCAGTGGTTTGAACCCACCAGCGGTTCAGCAGGAGAAAGATGCAGCAGTTGGCTTCCATAAAGATCATAGCCTTGGAAACCCTATGGGGCAGTTCTGCTCTGTCCTACAGGGTCACTGTGAGTTGAAATCGGCTCAACGGCACACAACAATAACATGAGGAAAAAGGTTAGTAGCTGCTAAAATCCTTCAGAACACTAGACAACAGTTTTTACTGTAAGCCCTTTCTTGTTCCCTTTCAATTCTGGCATCAAGAGACGGATGAAAAATGTTTCTAACCAATATTTCATCAAGACAGTGTAGGTTGGCGAATGGCAGAAGGTATTTCAAATGCTGAGAGATCAATACACTAAGTCCCCGCAATACAAATGTCGGATTCAAACTCACACTTATCCTTTAATGTTATGTAAATCTGCCCTCACTTTGAAACGACAGAACCAACCCCTACTCACAACAAATTCATCACAATCACTTTCACTTGCTGCACGTGTAGCTTTTAAAGCACTGACAAGGCCTTGAGCCTTTTCTTGCACTAAGACTAGTAAGAACCATCTAATTAAGTAAGACTAATAAACCGACTAATACAACTAATATGCACCTGTTCCGACTTATCTACAAGTCCTTCTTAAGGACAGACTTAGGAACGGATCTCATTCATAACCCAAGGACTGTATCAAAATCCCCTGCTTGCAAAGATGCCTGTAACCTGGCAGAAGATACAGTTCACATCATATTAAAATTTGTAGCTATGAACAGTCCAGAATTCTATCTCAAGTTTCTACACTGTAAGCCACTCAATGATTAATACCAAGAGCTTTTGAAAACTGTGCCACTTTTAAGCTCTACAGAGTTGGAAAACCCTTTTCGAATATCTAGTCCAACTCCATTTTATTAATGAGAAAATATATCCAGCAATTAGGTAACTCCTTCAAGATTACATAACTGTTGTTGTTAGGCGCCATGGAGTCAGTTCCGACTCGTAGCGACCCTACGTACAACACACCGAAACACTGCCCGGTCCTGTGCCATCCTCACAATCACTGCTATTATATAACCAGTTGGTGGCAACGGCAAGGTTAGAAACTTAGTCTTTGTCCAGTATGAAGAGGCAAAATAGGAACATAAGCCTTCTTAAATTCTAGTATGAAACCTACTTAAAAGATGTAGGGCTTGGTAGTAAAAAATATTACTGTGGGACCAAAGGAATTAATTACTAATTTGTCTAAGTGACTATAAAAAACAAAACACCCACGAGTTGATTCTGATTCATAGCGACCCTATAGGACAGAGCCCCATAGGGTTTCTAAGGAGCTGCTGGGGGATTCGAATGCCGACGTTTTGGTTAGCAAGCTCATAACCACTGCACCACCAGGGCTCCAAGCTAATTAATAAATTAAACATATTAATTAAAAACACATGCACACAGACAGCTAAACATACAAAAACACTTCTAAAATACAATTCTACACACTGTCTTATCTTTCATAACTTTTTAATTTTTGTTTATACATTTTTTATGAGATTGCATTTATGATGGCCAGAGGCACACAAAAATTCCTAACATTACATTGTTAAAATTCTCTTAGAAAACGTAACCATACCTTTGGACTTGAATCCATTTTTGTAACGGATAGCATTAGATTTTTAGAAATTATGGATTTCAGATAAGTACTTTTAAAAGTTTTCAAGCCGTCATAATTTTGCACCATTTATGTCTACGCAAGAAACCGGCACAAATTGAGTAGGAATAACTTTGAATGCGTTACCACTTCACTAAGTATTTATTGACAGCTACTGTGTGTCTTGACATAAATTGAGACACATAAGACATGTCAAGCTCATCGAGACTTTAAAATATTAATAATTAAGCGCCACAAAAATAATATTCTTATTAGCAGTTATTATTAACACCCCAAACAGATTTGTGTTAAACACCAGGTTCTGGACTTGGGGAAAAAGCTAATACGATTCCACGATAGACTACATAAATCTGTAAACTTAGAAATAATTTCTCCACATTAATAAGACCTTATTATTATTTTCGCAAGGGAAATATTGAAAAAAACAAGAGTTCATAATGTCAGCTTTCCTCAACCATTTCGTATACCACGGTTGTCCTTTCCCACCCCGCAGTCCCCACTTTTGGCTAGGACAATTCCTTCCCTCTGGCCCATTTATTTTCATTTTCCTCGGTTCCTGAACTGTACCCTGGCAATACGGCCGGCGCGACCCTCGCCTTTGCCCTTGACGCCGTTTTGCCTGGAAACCGACCTCAGAGTCCTTCGGCTCAATCCCGCGACCACCTGCGCGCTCCGCGACAGCGGTGCTCGGAAGCCGCCGACCGTTGCCTAGCAACTCGCCGCCTCTGCGGTCATTCCCCCACTGCGCGAGCTGTTCGGGCCGTACTGCCCCGCCTCGGCGTGCCGGGCCTTTGCGTTCCCGACTCTGGCCGCGATCGGGGGAGGAGCTAGCGCTGTTGACTTCTGTTGAGAGGTTCCTGTGGAGCAGCTGTTTTGCTCTGCTAGTTGTCTGAAAGAGATGTGAGGGGCTGAGGAACGCAAGCGGATGTGTCCTTTAGCGTCATATTTCAACATCAAGCCAGTAAGAGTGCGTCGTCTGAACGGACTGGACCACGTAGAGCCAGGTCCTCGCACGTCCTTTTGTCATTTGCTCGGAGGCTCCAATCTTGGTTGTTTGAGCCTCCACCTCTCCACGCTTTCTCTCAAGAAGTGAATGTTTCTGGGTTATGTAATGAATGCTTGCACACGGCCAAGTAGGTGGACAAAAGGGAGAGGGCCCACAATGAAACTCGTTGGTCCAAACTGAAAACAATCAGTGTAATATGAATTTGTCTTCAGTGTGGTATGAATTTGTCTTCCTGCGGGCCACAGGCCTGCACAAGCCATGGACCGCCCCGATCAGGGAGACAGGGAAGAGAACCCTAACAGAACAGAGACAGCGCTGTCTAGCAGCCTTTTTGCATGTATAGACAGAGAGGGGGTCTTATAATCGTGAAAGCCCGCCATGAGTCGGAATGGACTCCCTGGAACTGGTTTACTAGTTTCTAATTTCATACTCTTACGGTAAGTAGGTAAGAAACTTAAGTCTCATTTTACCAAAAGAGAGAAAGTGATTTTTGTAAAGCAGATGAGAGAAATGGAGTTGATGAATCATCTGTACTGCACCGACAGTTTAAGAAAAAAAAAAAAGAAATGAATATATTCATCTTTGAATCCAGGCCTACTCAAACCTGAACTTAGCAATTGTTCTTTAATAATCCAGTTAAAGTTTCAAACCTTTTACGGTAGATAAACAAAAGCCTAAAATTAAGATTACTATGTAGATGCATATGTTTGTGACTCAATTATCAGAATATCATTACTATTCACTTTGAATTGGTCCTTATTTCCTGTTAGCAAGTAATTACTGCCAAAATAGATTTATTGTCATTTGTGCATTTGGCATGTAAAGTAAAATGTTGTCTTAGAATATAAACTTTTATATGACAATAATTACTATGAATGTTTTTCGTAGCAGTTAGAGAATTATATTACATATAACGTTGAGAAAACCACATAATAAAACAGTGTATTGTGTACATTAGTGGAATCATTTATAAAAAGACTACAAAAATAATAATAACGGTATCCTTTTTGCAGATAGCTTTCCCATGCGTTAGTAAGAGAGTTATCATCCCCTAATGGTAATGCAAGAAGCCCTGGTGGTGCAACAGGTAAGCACTTGGCTGCTAACAGAAAGGTTGGGGTTCAAACCTATCCAGCGGCTCTGCGGTAGAAAAGATGTGGCGATCTGCTCCCTAAATATTACAGCCAAGGAAACCTTGTGGGGCAGTTCTGCTTTGTCACATGGGGTCCATGTGAGTCAGCATCGACTTGAAGGCACCTAACAACTTCAGTGGTTAATGCACTTGGCTGCTAACCTAAGGGTTAAAAGTTTGAGTCCATCCAGAGATACCTGGGAAGAAAGACCTGGCCATCTACTTTAGAAAAATCAGCTGCTGAAAACCCAGTGGAGTACAGTTTGACTCGAAGTCTGCTGGTTTATGGACAGTTGAAATGACTGAAGTCTAGAGTGGTTACGTAAATCCCTCAAGTTCTCACTCACTTCCAGAGCACTGTAGATCTAGTACCTGACTCTAGGGTTTTGGTTCCCAAGTTTAGGGCTTTTTTTTTTTTTAAAATCACTTTATTGTGTTACTTGCAGATGGCTTTTCAGTAAGTGACTGAACTAAACCCAAATTTCTGTCTGGATCTCAACATTTGATAGAGCTTTATGGTATTTGCTATGCTATACAAGTTAAAAGAAACACAAACTTAAAAAATTTCATTTTAGTTATTAGAACAATCTCCCCTAAGTATAACCCTACACTCAGATTTTAAGAAAACTATTTTTCTCTAACCTTTAATATGAGTTCTAAATTTTCAAGCTAGTCAACTTAAATGTGCACTACAGATCTCCCACATCATAGTCTCGAGAGCTCTACCCTGTATCTACTATATTAGCATCTCGGAGGGAGGGCCAGATTATGCATTTTTTATGCAAGTAATTCTTAGTCGCAGTGAATTTTGAAAACTATTGATCTAGAATTTTAAAATTTAATGAGGTAATAAAATTTCAAAGCTAAAATTGAAGATTCTAAGTCCAGACTCTATTATAATATTATACTGAACTCTTTCAGATTATAAATATGAAATAGAGAAAGCTTAGGTGATGACATGATATACTAAATTATACCACTAACCAGTGACAGCTTTATTTTTTAACAACTTTACTGAGGTATACTTAATGTACAATAAAAAACAAAAACCAGTTGCTGTTGAGTCAATTCCAACTCATGGTGACCCCATTTGTGTCAGAGAAGAACTGTACTACAGAGGGTTTTCAATAGCTGATTTTTTAGAAATAGATCACTAGTCCTTTCTTCTGAGGTGCCTTTGAATGGACTTGGACCTCCAACCTTTCAATTAGCAGCTGAGTGTGTTAACCATTTGTACTACCCAGGGACTTCTGATGTACAAGAAACTTTACGTATTTAAAGCATATGATTTGATGAGTATATGTACATGTGTACATGTGTGAAGCCATCACTAAAATCAGGATACTAAAAAGTTTCTTTGTGCTCCTTTGTAATCTGTCCATCGATTCTGATCCCATCCCATCCCCAGGCAACTACTGATCTGTTTTCTTCCTGTATAGATAGATTTGTTTGATTTTCTAGAACCACTAATAAACTTTTGTCTGTATGCATTAACGTGTTATAGATATTTCATATAAGTGGGATTGTACAATATATAGCAATGTCTTTTGAAGAGGAAAAGTTTCTGATTTTGAGGAAGTCCAATATATGTATACTTTCTTTTATAGCTTATATTTTCTGAGTCCTAATTTTTACATACAGTGTGAGATAAGGATCAAGGTTCGTTTTTTGCTTATGGCTGTCCATTTGTTCTAGTACCATTTGTTGAAAAGATTATTCTTTCCTCATCAAATTTCTGTGGTACCTTTTTCAAGAGTAAATTGGCCATATACGAGTGGGTCCATCTCTGGGCACTCTTCTGTTCCATTGATCCACACGTCTACCTTTACAGCAATACTATACAGTCTTGATTATTACATACCTCTACAATAGGTCTTAAAGTCAATTATGTAAATTTTCCAGCTTTGCTCTTCTTTTTCAAAATTTGTCTATTTTAGTTCCTTTGCATTACCATACTCATTTTTGAATCAGCTTGTCAATTTCTATAAGGAGAGTTTGCTGGGATTTTGTTTGCAGTTACGTTGAATCTATAGATCAGTTTTGGGAGAATTGACACCTTAATAATATTGACTGTTCCAAACCATGAAGATGGTATATCTCTTAATTTATTTAGATTTTCTTTGATTTCTCTCAGCAGTTTTTTTTAAGGTTTTTTTTTTCAAGTTTTTTTAATGCTAAAAAGCATAAAAGTCTTATAAATGTTCTATCAAATTTATTTCTTAGTACGTCAAATTTTGATTCTATTATAATTGTTCTTGTTTTTAAATTTCAATTTCCAATTGTTACTTGATACTACATAGAAATGCAATTAATTTTTGTATATTGACTTTGTATCTTTAGGCTTTGAGAAACTCATTAATTCTAGTAGTTTTTCTGTAGATTACTTTAGATTTTATAGATAGATGATCATGTTGTCTAAAGAAATTTTGATTGTTTCTTTTCAACATTTTATGCCTTTAATTTAATTTTCTTGCTTTATTCCTCCAGCACAGTGGTGAATAAAAATTGTGAGAGCAGACATCCTTGCCTCATTCCCAGTCTTGGGGGAAAATATAGTCTTTCACCATTGTATATGAGGTTAGTTGTAGGTTTTTAATAAATGCCCCTGATCAGGTTCAATTAGTTCCCTTCTATTCTTCCGTTTCCATTGCTGAAAGTTTTATTAAGATGTTAGATTTTGTCAAATGATTTTTTGGCATCAACTGATAAATATATGTTAATATGGTAAATTACATTGATCAATTATTTCTTGTTGTAAAATATATACAACTAAAAAGTTGCCATTTTAACCATTCTTAAGTGTACAACATTCACCATGTTGTAGAACTACCACCATTATTCATTTCTAAATATTCTTCATCACCTTCAGTGGAAACTCAGTACCTTTTAAGTAGTAACTCCCCTTTCCCCTCCTTCCCAGCCACTTGTAACCACTAATAGACTTTTGTCTTTATGCGTTTTCCTATTCTAGATATTTCATAAAAATGGGATCATACGATACCTGTCTTTTTGTGTCTGACTTATTTCATTCACCGTAATGTTTTCAAAGTTCATCCATGCTGTAGCATGTATCAAAACTTCATTTCTCTTTATAACTGAATATTCTGTCTTAGTCATCTGGTGCTGCTCTAACAGAAACACCACAAGTGGATGGCTTTAACAAAGAGAAATTTATTTTCTCACAGTCTAGTAGGCTACAAGTCCAAATTCAGAGCATCAGCTTCAGGGGAAGGCCTTCTGTCTCTGTCGACTCTGGAGGAAGGTCCTTGTCATCAGTCTTCCCCTGGACTAGGAACTTCTCTGGGCAGGAACCTTGAGTCCAAAGGACGTGCTCTGCTCCTGGTGCTTCTTTCTTGGTGGTATGAGGTCCCCAATTCTCTGCTTGCTTCCCTTTCTTATCTGTTGTAAGATAAAAGGTGGTACAGGCCACACCTCTCTTTACATTGGATCAGGGATGTGACCTTAGTAAGGGTGTTACAATCCCACCCTAATCCTCTTTAACATAAAATTACAATCACAAAATGGAGGACAGCCACACAATACTGGAAATCATGGCCCAGCCAAACTGATACGCACGTTTTTTAGGGGACGTAATTCAATCCATGACAGGCTGGTAACCAAAAGGTTGGCCGTTCGAATCCATCAGGCACTCCTTGGAAACCCTGTGGGGCAATTCTACTCTGTACTGTAGGGTCACTATGAGTCGGAATTGACTCGACAGCAGTGGGTTTGGTTTTGGTTTTTTTGGCGTGTGAAGTGGTATGTCATTGTGGTTTTGATTTGCATTTCATTAAGGACTAATAATGCTGAGCATCTTTTCATCTGCTTATTGGCCATTTTTTATCTTTTTTTCTTGGAGCAATGTCCATTCAAGTCCTCTGCCCATTTTTTAATTGCATTTTTTGTCTTCTTGCTGTTGAGTGGTAAAAGTTCTTTATATATTCTGGATATTGAACTCTTACCAGATAAATGGTTACCAAATATTTTTTTCCATTCTGTAGATTTTCTCTTCAGTTTTGTGATAAAGTCCTTTGATGCACCCACCCACAGCTGTGGAGTCAATTCTGGCTCATAGAGACCCTGTAGGACAGAGTAGAACTGCCCCATAGGGTTTCCAAGACTGTAAATCTTTACAGAAGCAGACCACTACATCTTTTCTCCCATGGAGCAGCTGATGGGTTCAAACTGCCAACCTTTTGGTTAGCGGCTGAGCACTTTAACCACTGCACCACAAGGGCTTCTCTGTTTGATGCATAAAAGTTTTAAATTTTGAGAAAGTCCTATTTATTTTTTTCTTGTTGTTATTCATGCTTTTGGTGTCATATCTAAGAATCCAATGTAAAAAACAAGGGCCTTGAGGTGGAGCCAGAATGACACCCTAGACAGATGCTTCGTGCTGTCCCTCTGCAGCAAAGACTGAGAAAACTAAGTAAAATAGATACAAAGGTCAATCCTGGAAGGGATAAAAAATTAGATTAAACACCAATGGAAGAAAAAACTGATGGAAAACAGAACTAGGAGAGATATGAAGTGGAGGTCCCCGGCCAATTAACACAGCACAGTTTTACCATCTTGGAACACAGCCAGCAACAACTCCAGACAGGGAGTATGGTAAGGCAACTTGGTGGAACTCCCTACAGAGCACCCAGTAACAAGAGAAACATATTTTCCCATTCTTCACCCTTCCCCCCGAATGTCACCTCCCACCCCTTCCCGCTGGACCACACTGCGCGGCCCAGGGTAGAGAGCCACCATCCTGCTGCCACTCCAGGTCTACCCTTCCCCTACCTGCTGGCTCCTGCTGCGCCGCGTTTTTTTTTTTTGCAGTTTGCTTTCTCCCTTCCAACTAGCCCTGTACATTACCTCCTCTCTCTTCCAACTGGCCCTTGGGTCCACCCCACCCCTACTTGCCGGCTTCTGCTGCACTGCCGTTTTATTTATTTTTTCTTTCTTCCTTTTCTTTCTCCTTATCCCCTAGCCCGTACACTACCTCACCCTGCCATGCGACGATGGGGGGCTATAGAGCCACCAGCCTACCACTGCCCTTCACGCATTCGCCAGCCTGTGCTACACTGCCAGTTTTTTATTTTGTTTTCTCTTTTCTTCCTCCCACCTAACCCCGTATGCCACCTCCACCTCTCCCTCCAGCCCCCACTGCATCACTGCAGCTGGAGAGCAACAGGTCCTGCCACTGCCCTGGGTCCACCCTGCCCCCACCTGCTGGCTCCTGTGATGCTGCAATTTTTTTTCTTTTTCTTTTCTTTCTCCCTTTCACCTAGCCCTGTACACCACCTCCCCCCACTTCCTGCTGGCCCATTGGCACACTGGCCTGCCCCAACCTCCCAGCCCCAACCCTGGCGCCATTTATTTTCTTATTTTTTTCTTTTTCCTTCTTTCTCTTCTTTCTACCTCCTTCCTAGCCCCGTACGCCACCTCCCACCCTTTGTACTGGACCCCAGATCTGCCCCGCCCCACCTGCTGGCTACCCTTTCTTTTTTCTTTTCTCTTCTCGCCCCACCCCAGCCCTGGATCTCACCCTCCTCTTCCACTGGGCCTTGCTCTGCTGCCACGGCTAGAGTGTCCCCAGTGCTCAGACCCACTGCTACACCAGGCACACACTGCCCCTCCCCTCCCACCACTCGACCAGCTACTCATACCACTCCCTGTCTGACACCCATGCCTATCTGAGGAGGGGCTGTGAACACTCCCACACCACTGGACCAACAACAGCAGGCAGACAGCAACTGCCCAGTCTGCCCTCAACCACGTCGCCAAACGAGTGTATAGCAAAGTGGGCTCACCCTGCTTGCTGCTGCCATACCCGCCTGGAGAAGGTGGTGAAAGCTATTGTGCCCACAGACAAGCAAGCAGCAAAGCATGCCAGGCCCGTCTGCTCTGAAATATCAAAACAAAGAAGCAGGATGAAACAAGTGAACATACAATCAATCAATAAGTAATACCTTAATGTCACAGAGACAACAGACAATATCAAAACTTAATAAAAAAAAAAGGACAAAATAAAGAATCAGATAACCTTCTGCTAGAAGAAAAGGCAGTGGAACTGATATGGAATTAAAAAAACTAATATTAAAGCATTATTGAAGAAAAATAACAAAGCAAGAGGCCTCATACTACCTGATCTCAGAAACTGCTATACAGCCATGGTAGTCAAAACAGCCTGGTTCTGGTACAACAACAGACACACTGACCAATGGAACAGAATCGAGAACCTAGATGTAAATCCATCCACCTATGGTCAGCTAATCTTTGACAAAGGACAAAAGTCTATTAAATGGGGAAAAGACAGTCTTTTTAACAAATGGTGCTAGCAAAACTGGAAGTTCATCTGTAAAAAAATGAGACAAGACTCATGTCTAACACCTTACACAAAAACTAACTCAAAATGGATCAAAGACTTAAATATAAGACCTAAAACGATAAAGATCATGTAAGGAAAAATAGGGACAACATTAGGGGCCCTAATACATGGCATAAATACAGTATAAACCATAACCAACAATGCACAAGCACCAGAAGATAAACTAGATAACTGGAAGCTCCTAAAAATTAAACACGCTCATCAAGACGTCACCAAAAGAGTAAAAAGAGAACTTACAGACTGGGAAAAAAAAATTTAGCTGTGACATAACTGACAAGGGTCTAATCTGTAAATTCTATAGAATACTTCAACACCTCAATACCAAAAAGACAAATAATCCAATTAAAAAATGGGCAAAGGATATGAACAGACACTTCACCAAAGAAGACATTCAGGCAGCTAACAGACACATGTTCAGATGCTCCCAATCATTAGTCATTAGAGAAGTGCAAATCAGAACTACAATGGGTACCATCTCACCCCTACATTACTGGCACTAATAATAATAATAAAAAAATAACAGAAAATAACAAATATTGGAGAGGTTGTGGGGAAATTGGAATTCTTATGCACTGCTGGTGGGAATATAAACTGGTACAACCATTATGGAAAACGATATGGTGCTTCCTTAAAAAGCTAGAAATAGAAACACCATACATTCCAGCAATCTCACTCCTATGAATGTATCCTAGAGAAATAAGAGTTGTCACGCGAATAGACATATGCACACCCAGGTTCATTGCAGCATTATTCACGATACTAAGAAGATGGAACCAACCTAAGTGCCCATCAATAGATAAATGGATAAACAAATTATGGTACATACACACAATGGAATATTATACAATGATAAAGAACAATGATGAATCCGAGAAACATCTCATGACATGGATGAATCTGGAGGGCATTACGCTGAGTGAAATAAGTCAATCACAAAAGGACAAATATTGTATGAAACCACTATTATAAATACTCAAGAAAAGGTTTACACACAGAAAAAAGAAAACTTTGAGGGTTACGGGCATGGGGAGGGCTGGGGAGGGGAGATCGCTAACTAGATAGTAGACAGATGTTAACTTGGTGAAGGGAAAGACAACACCCAATATAGGGGAAGTCAGCACAACTTGAACAAGGCAAAGTCATAGATGCTACCTAGACACATCCAAACACCTTGAGGGACTGAGTTACTGGGCTGAGGGGTGAGGACCATGGCCTCAGGTGACATCTAGATCAATTGGCAAAACAGTTCATAAAATAAATGTTCTACATCCTACTTTGGTGAGTAGTGTCTGGGGTCTAAAAAGCTTGAGAGTGGCCATCTAATGTACATCTATTGGTCCCATCATGTTCGGGGCAAAGGAGAATGAAGAAAACCAAAGACAAAAGGAAAATATTAGTCCAAAGGACTAACGGACCACATGAACCACAGCCTCCACCAGAACAACTAGATTGTGCCCAGCTACCACCATCGACTGCTCTGACAGGGATCATAATAGAGGGTCCTGGACAGAGCAGGAGAAGAATGTAGAACAAAACTCTAATTCATACAAACAAGACTAGACGTACTGATCTGGCAGAGACTGGAGGAACCTGCTAGAGTATGGCTCCTGGACACCCTGCTAACTCAGAACTGAAGCCACTCCTGAAGTCCACCTTTCAGCCAAAGATTAGACAGGACTATAAAACAAAGAGTTACACACATGAGGAACATGTTTCTTAGTTCAATCAAGTATACGAGACCAAATGGCAACACCTGCCCAAAAGCAAAGTTGTGAAGGCAGGAATGGACAGGAAAACTGGACAAATGGACAGGGAGAACCCAGGGTGTAAAGGGAAAAGTGGAGAATGCTGACACATTGGGGGAATTGAAACCAATGTCACAAAACAATTTGTGCATAAATTTTTGAATGAAAAATTAATTTGCACTGTAAACTTTTACCTAAAACAGTAAAATAAAAAATAACAAAAAACAAGGTCCTGAAGACTTACCCCTGTGTTTTCTTTGGAAAATTTTATGCTTTTACTTCTTATATTTAGTTCTTTGATTCATTTTGATTTAATTTTTGTATATAGTATGAGGTATGTGTCCAACGTCATTGTTTTACATGTAGAGATCCAGCTGTCCCACCACCATTTGTTGAAGAAATGATTCTTTCCCCATTGAATGGTCTTGGCACCCTTGTTGAAAATCAATCAACCATAGATATATGAGGTTTTTTTTTAAAAAATGGATTTTCACTTCTATTCCATTAGTCTGTATATCTTTCCTTATACCAGTACCACACTATTTTGATTACTGTAGCTTTATAGTACATTTTGAAATAAAAAATGGCAAGTCATCCTACTTCATTCTTCTTTTTTATGATTGTTTTAACTATTTGGGCCCATTGCAGTTTCATATGAATTGGAGTTTTTTTTTTTTCCTGCTAAAAGGCTGTTGGAATTTAGCTTGGGATTGTGTTGTATAAATAGATCATTTTGTGTAGTGTGAATATCTTAACAATATCAATCTTCCAATCTATGAACACAGGATGTCTTTCCATTTATTTAGGTTTAGAATTGGTAAAGGTGTGTGGTAGGGTTGTATCCTTTCAAGTAAGTTATTATTTGCTGAATAAATAATCCCAGAAACTGGACTATATGAAGAGGAACACGGCATAAGGATTGGAGGAAGACTCATTAACAACCTGTGATATACAGATGCTTTCAGAAAATGAAGATGACTTGAAGCACTTACTGATGAAGGTCAAAGACTACAGCCTTCAGTATGGATTACACCTGAACGAGAAGAAAATGAAAATCCTCACAACTGGTCCAATAAACAACATCATGATAAATGAAGAAGAAATTTAAGTTGTTAGGGATTTCATTCTTGGCTCAACAATCAATGTCGATGGAAGCAGCAGTCAAGAAATCAAACAATGTATTGCACTGGGAAAATTGTCTGCAAAAGACCTCTTTAAAGTTTTAAAAAGCAAGGATGCTACTTTAATGACTAAGGTGCTGCTTACCCAAGGTATGGTATTTTCAGTTGCCTCAGGTACATATAAATGCTGGACAATGAAAAAAGATAGAAGACGAATTGATACATTTTAACTGTGGTGTTGGAGAAGAATATTGAGCATACCATGGACTGCCAGAAGAAGGAATAAATCAGTCTTAAGAGAAATACAATGAAAATGTTCCTTAGAAGTAAGAATAGTGAGATTTTGGCTGAATTACTTTGGATACGTCATCAGGGAAAACCAGTTTCTAGAAAAGGACATCATGGTTGGTAAAGAAGAAGGTCGGCGAAAACAAGGAAAACCCTCAATGAGATGGATTGACAAAATAGCTGAAACTACGGGGCAGTTGTTTGAACAGAACAGGGGGATACCGTGTGATTTAAAGTCAAGAAAGTTGTGCGTCAGGGTTGTATCCTTTCACCATACTGATTGAATCTGTTTGCTGAGCAAATAATCTGAGAAGCTGGACTATATGAAGAAGAACAAGGCATCAGGATTGGAGGAAGACTCATTAACAACCTGCAAAATGCATATGACAATCATGCTGAAAGTGAAGAGGACTTGAAGCACTTACTGATGAAGATCAAAGACTACAGCCTTCGGTATGGTTACAGCTCAACATAAAGGAAACAAAAATCCTTACAAATGGACCAATAAGCAACATCATGATAAACAGAGAAAAGATTGAAATTGTCAAGGATTTCATTTTCCTTGAATCCACAATCAACGCCCAGGGAAGCAGCATTCAAGAAATCAAATGATGCATTGCATTGGGCATATATGCTGCAAAAGACCTCTTTAAAGTGTTTAAAAAGCAAAAATGTCACTTTAAGGACTGAGGTGAGCCTGACCCAAGCCATGGTCTTTTCAGGTGCCTCATATGCATGTGAAAGGAAGATGGAAGAAGAATTGATGCCTTTCAATTGTGATGCTGGAGAAGAATATTGAATATACCATGGACTGCCAGAAGAACAAACAAATCTGTCTTGGAAGAAGTACAGCCAGAATGCTCCTTAGAAGCAAGGATGGTGAGACTTTGTCTCACATACTTTGGAGATGTTATCAGAAGGGACCAGTCCTGGAGAAGGCTATCATACTTGGTAAAGTAGAGGGACAGTGAAAAAGAAGACCCTCAATGAGATGGATTGACACAGTGGTTGCAACAATGGGCTGAAGCGTGGCAATGATTGTGAGGATGGCCCAGGACCAGGCAGTGTTTCATTCTGTTGTACACAGGGTTGCTATGAGTCAGAACTGACTTGACAGCACCTAATAACAACAACAATAACTGAAACAATAGGTTCAAATGTACCAATGATCATGACGATGGCACAGTACTAGGCAACATTTCATTCTGTTATTCATAAGGTAGCTATGAGTCAGAGCTGACTCGACAGCAACTAACAACAACTTTAATTTTTTCAGCAATGTTTTTTCGTTTTCAGTGTACAAGTCTTCACCTCCCTGATTCACATTATTCCTACATATTTTAATCTTTTAGTGCTATTGTAAATTGAATTATTTCTTTTTAGCTTGCTCATTGCTGGTATATAGAAACACTACTGACATTTGTGTGTTGATCTTGTACCCTGAATCTTTGCTGACTAATTTATTAACTCTAATAGCTTCTTTCCCCACGTGTCTGTCAGTTGGTTGCACTGTAGGGGCTTGTCTCTGGCTGTGATGCTGGAAGCTATGCCACTGGTATTCAGATGACAGCAGGGTCACGCATGGTGGTTTCAACTGATCTTCCAGACTAAGACAGACTAGGAAGAAGGACCTGGCAGTCTGCTTCGGAAAAGAATTAGCCAGTGAAAACTTATGAATAACAGCAGAGCATTGTCTGATATAGTGCCAGAAGATGAGCCCCTCAGGTTGGAAGCCATTCAGAAGACGACTGGGGAAGAGTTGCCTCCTCAAAATAGAGTTGACCTTAATGATGTGGATAGAGTCAAGTTTTCAGAACCTTCATTTGCTCATGTGGCACGACTCAAAATGAGAAGAAACAACTGCAAATATCCATTAATAATTGGGATGTGCAATGTACGAAGTATGAATCTAGGAAAATTGGAAATCGTCAAAAATGAAATGGAATGCATAAACATCAATATACTAGGCATTAGTGCCCTGGAAAGGACTGGTATTGGCCATTTTTAATTGCACAATTATGTGGTCTACTATGCTAGGAATGACAGCTTGAAGAGAAATGGGGTTGCATTCATCATTAAAAAAAACATTTCAAGATCCATCCTAAAGTACAATGTTGTCATTGATAGGATAATATCCATACGCCTATAAGTAAGACCAGTTAATATGACTATTATTCAAATTTACACACCAACCACTAAGCCCAAAGATGAAGAGAATGAAGATTTTTACCAACTTCTACAGTCTGGAATTGATGGAATGTGCAATCAGGATGCACTGATAATTAGTGGTGATTGGTACGCAAAAGTTGGAAACAAAGAAGAAGGATCGATAGTTGGAAAATATTGGCCTTACTGATAGAAATGATGCTGGAGATCTCATGATAGAATTTTGCAAGACCAACGACTTCTTCATTGCAAATACCTTTTGAAAGTACATAAACAGCGACTATACACATGGATGTCACCAGGTGGAATACACAGGAATCAAATCAACTACACTGTGGAAAGAGATGATGGAAAAGCTCAGTATCATCAGTCAGAACAAGGCCATGGGCCGACTGTGGAGCAGACTATCAATTGCTCATATGCAAGTTCAAGTTGAAGCTGAAGACAATTAGAACAAGTCCATGAGATCCAAAGTACGAACTTGAGTATATCCCACCTGAATTTAGAGTCCATCTCATGAATAGATTTGACGCTTTGAAAACTAACGACTGAAGACAAGACAAGTTGTGGAATGACATCAAGGACATCATATATGAAGGAAGCAAGCGGTCATTAAAAAGACAGGAAAAAAAAGAAAAGACCAAAATAGATGTCAGAAGAGACTCTGAAACGTGCTCTTGAACGTTGAGTAGCTAAAGCAAATAGAAGAAATGATGAAGTAAAAGAGCTGATCAGAATATTTCAAAGGGCGGCTAGAGAAGACAAAGTAAAGTATTAAAATGACGTGCAAAGACCTGGAGATAGAAAACCAACATGCACAGCATTTCTCAAACTGAGAGAACTGAAGAAAAAGTTCAAGCCTTCTGTTGCAATAGCGAAGGATTCTTTTTATTTATTTATGTATTTATTTCATTTTTTCCCAAACAAAAATTTACACGTACACTGTTATGTGACTCTAATTGCTCTCCCCATACTGTGACAGCACACTCCTCCTTTCCACCCCGATTCCCCATGTCCATTCAACCAGCTCCTAACCTTCTCTGCCTTCCCATCTCACCTCTGAACAGAAGCTGCCCGTTTAGTCTCTTGTATCTACTTGAGCTAAGAGGCACACTCTTC
>NW_004443956.1:21037444-21052476 GCF_000243295.1 Trichechus manatus latirostris | reverse complement strand
TTCCATTTATCTGGTCTCTCTTCTGGTGCTTGTGCATTGTTACTTATGGTTCGTATTGTGTTTATGCCATGTATTAGGGCTCCTAGAGTTGTCCTTATTTTTTCTTCCATGATCTTTATCGTTTTCGATTTTATATTTAAGTCTTTGATCCATTTTGAGTTAGTTTTTGTGCATGGTGTGTGATATGGGTCTTGTTTCATTTTTTGCAGATGGATATCTAGTTATGTGAGCACCATTTGTTAAAGAGACTGTCTTTTCCTCAATTAACAGACTTTGGGCCTTTGTCAAATATCAGCTTCTCATAGATGGATGAATTTATGTCTGGATTCTCAATTCTGTTCTATTGGTCTATGTCTCTGTTGTTGTACCAGTACCAGGCTATTTTGACTACCGTGTCGGTATAATAGGTTCTTAAATCAGGTAGTGAGAGGCCTCCCACTTTGTTCTTCTTCTTGAGTAATGCTTTATTTATTCGGGACCTCTTCCCTTTCCATATGAAGTTAGTGATTTGTTTCTCCATCTCATTAAAAAATGCTGCTGGAATTTGGATTGGGATTGCATTGTATCTGTAGATCGCTTTGGGTAGAACTGACATTTTCACAATGTTCAGTCTACCTATCCATGAGCAAGGGATGTTTTTCCATTTATGTGGATCCCTTTGGGTTTCTTGCAGTAGTGTTTTGTAGTTTTCTTTGTATCGGTCTTTTACATCCCTGGTTAGATTGATTCCTAAGTATTTCATTTTTTTAGGGGCTATTGTAAATGGTATTGTTTTCCTGATTTCCTTTTCATCATTCTGTTTATTGGTGTATAGGAATCTAACTGATTTTTGTATGTTTATCTTGTATCCTGAAACTTTGCTGAAATCTTCTGTTAGTTCCAGTAGTTTCCTTGTGGATTCTTTGGGGTTTTCTGTGTATAAGATCATATCATCTGCAATTAGAGATACTTTGACTTCTTCCCTACCAATCTGAATACCCTTTATTTCCTTTTCTAGCCTAATTGCTGTGGCTAGAAATAGTTCAGGATTCTATGGGGAAAATATTAAATGATGCATGAATCATCAAAAGAAGATGGAAGGAATAAACAGAGTCACGGTATCAAAAAGAATTGGTGGGCATTCAACCATTTCAGGAGGTACCATATGATCAGGGATGGATGGTACTGAAGGGAAGAATTCTAAGCTGCACTGAAGGCATTGGGGGAAAAAAGTCTCCAAGAATTGACGGAATACCAGTTGAGATGTTTCAACAAATGGATGCAGCACTGGAAGTGGTCACTTGTCTATGCCAAGAAATATGGAAGACAGCTACCTGGCCAACTGACTGGAGGAGATCCATATTTATGCCTATTCCAAAGAAAAGTGATTCAACCAAATGCAAAAATTATCGAACAGTATCATTAATATCACACACAAGTAAAATTTTGCTGAAGATCATTCAAATGCTGCTGCAGCAGTACATCAACAGAGAACTGCCAGAAATTCAAGCTGGATTCATAAAAGGACGTGGAACTAGGGATGTCATCACTGATGTCTGATGGATCCTTGCTGAAGGCAGAGAATACCAGAAAGTTGTTTACCTGTGTTTTGTAGACTGCAAAGGCATTCAATTGTGTGGATCATAACAAATTACGGATAACGTTGAGAATAATGAGAATTCCAGAACACTTAATTGTGCTCATGAGGAACCTGTACATAGATCAAGAGGCAGTCGTTTGAATAGAACATGGGGATACTGCATAGTTTAAAGACAGGAAAGGTGTGCGTCATGGTTGTATTCTTTCACCATACTTATTCAGTCTGTATGCTGAGCAAATAATCTAAGAAACTGGACTATATGAAGAAGAACGGGACATCAGGATTGGAGGAAGACTCATTAACAGCCTTAGTTATGCAGATGACACAACTGGTCACTGAAAGTGAAGAGGACTTGAAGCACTTACTGCTGAAGATCAAAGACTATAGCCTTCAGTATGGATTACACCTCAACATAAAGAAAACAAAAATCCTCACAACTGGACCAATAAGCAACATCATGATAAACAGAGAAAAGATTGAAGTTGTCAAGGATTTAATTTTACCTGGATCCACAGTCAATATCCACGGAAGCAGCAGTCAAGAAATAAAATGACGGATTGCATTTGGCAAATCTGCTACAAAAGACCTCTTTCATGTGTTTAAAAGCAAAGATGTTGCCTTGAAGATTAAGGTGCACCTGACCCAAGCCATGGTGTTTTCAATCGCATCATATACATCTGAAAGCTTGAGAATGAATAAGGAAGACTGAGGAAGAATTGGTGCCTTTGAATTGTGGGATTGGCGAAGAATATTGACTATACCATGGACTGCCAAGAGTGAACAACTCTGTCTTGGAGGAAATGCAGCCAGAATGCTCCTTAGAAGCAAGAATGGCTAGATTATGTCTCACATACTTTGGACATGTTATCAGGAGGGACCACTCCCTGGAGAAGGGCATCATGCTTGGTAAAGTAGAGGGTCAACAAAAAAGGGGAAGACCCTCAATGAGATGGATTGACACAGTGGCTGCAACAATGGGCTCAACTGTAAGGATGATTGTGAGGATGACACAGGACTGAGCAGTGTTTTGTTATGTTGTACATAAGGACACTATGAGTCGGAACTGACTCAACAGCACCTAAAAACAACAATAGCTTTCTTGTGGATTCTTTTGTGATTTTCTATGTATAGGATCTTGTAATCTGTGAATGGAGATGTTTTTAGTCTTTCCTTTCCGATTTGGATGCCGTTTCTCTCTTTTTCTCGCCTAATTGCCGGGCTAGGACTTTCAGTGCATGGAGTCGCCATGGTTCAGGGGCTGACTCGACAGCAACAATAATAATTGTTCTGGTTAGAACTTTCAGTACAGTGTTGAGTAGCAGTGGTGAAAGTAGGCATCCTTGTCTTGTTCCTTTGCTCTTCACTCCTTTGTGATGATCCAGATTTCCTTCTGGTATAATTTTCCTTCTGCCTGAAGGACTTCTTTTAATATTGCTTGTAGTGCTTCTGAATTATTTCAGTTTTTGTATGTCTGAGAAAAATCTTTATTTCATCTTTTTTTTTTTTTAGAAATATATTTTCACTGAGTATAGACCTCCAAGTTCCATTGAGTATAGCTTTTTCTCTCAGTACTTTAAAGATATTGCTCCATTGTCTTCCGGTTTTCAATGAAAAGTCTGTTGTCATTCTTTTCTTTGTTCATCTGCATATAATTTGTCTTACTTATCTTACTACTTTCAAGATTTTCTCTTTATTGCTTGCTTTAAGAAATTTGATTTTGATGTGCCTACGTATAGTTTTATTTATTTGTCTTGTTTTTGAAGTTCATTAAGCTTTGTGGGTCTGTTGTTTTATAGTTTTCAGCAAATTTGAAAAAAATTCAGTAATATTCAAATATCTATTCTTCCTCCACCTTCACCCTCCTCTTCTTCTGAGAATTGAATTGCATTTATATCAGGGTGCTTGAAGTTGTCACAGAGCTCACAGATACTCTGTTAATTTTTAAATTATTTTTTTCTCTCTGTGTTTCATTTTGGATAATTTCTCTTGGTATGTTTTTAAGTTTGCTAATCTCTTATTTTGAAATATTTAATCTTCTGTTAATGTCTTCAAGAGTATATTTTATTTCAGGTGTTATAGTTTTCATGTATAGAAGTTCAAAATGAATCTCTTATATTTCTGCCATATCTTTTCTAATGTGCTCAAGCTTTTCCTTAGCTTTTTGAAAATATAGAATATATTGGAGAACCATAGCTGTTTTTCTATTTTTTATATTGTCTATATAATTTCTAGGCCTGTTTCTATTGATCCATTTTTTCTGTCATGATGGGTTTTATTTTCTTAACTGCTTTGTGTTCCTAGTAATTTTTTATTGCACTCCAGACATAGTGTTTTTGTGTTGGGTGCTGGATTTTTTTATGCTCCTTTAAATGATTTTGAGCTTTTTAGTAAAAATAGATTAAAACAGTTTAAAAAATCTTTGTACATCAAACTAAATTCATAATGAAGTTAATTTTAAGTTATTAATCTTTTATGTAATAGTTCAAACTTTTCCCACAAATATTCTAGCATTGATTTATGGATCTAGAAGACTATTAAGGGCCTCTTTGTAGTCCTGAGATTCTTTCATTCTGTAACTGTAGGTGTTAGTATACCATAGTAGTAAAGACTGGTAAAGATTTAGGTTCAGATAGGTAGACTTGAGTTCAAATGTATACTTACTAGGTGTCGGATTTTTGGCAAATTACTTTATCTTCTTAAACTATGGGTTCCTTATGTGTGAAGGGGATAGTTGTAATTCTCCCCTTCACATCCATTAGCCCTTCTCCAGTAATAGTCCTGGTTTCAGGTTGGGGATTCTTCAGTCAGGAATGGAACATATGACCAGCTTAAGTTAGAAAATCATAGCACTCTGGCCACAGTCACTTAATCAGCGTTGGACATATGACCTAGCTAGACCAATCAGATTTACTCTCAGTATTTTTGTGAAAGCTATGAAAAAAATTTTAATTCTTCCCACTGATTGTATAAACAAGAAAAAAGTGAAGCTACAGCTGTGACAGCTATCTTGTCATCACAAGGTGAGTTCCAGAAGCTGTTAGGGGCCACCACATGAACTGCAGAATGAGGTTTGTACAGGAAATGGTGGAGCTTAGATTTGGACAGAGTCCAAGTCCTTATGATGTAGTCTGAGCCTTGAAGCTGAATCTACTGTAAAAAAAAAAAAAAAATCCATTTATGCTTAAGCCAATTTGGACCTGATTTTCTGTTACTTGTAACAAAAAGAATCCCAGTGATGAATATAGTATACCACTTTAGGATTCTGCTGAGATTAAAATGCAACATTCTATGTAAGCTGCTTAGTACATTACCTGATACTCTTATTATCCATTTTAAGGTATTTTTCTTGAACTTCACAAAGTTGTAAGAAAAATTTCCCTTTTTAAATTCTTTTCCTTCCTCCAAGTGTTAAAATTTTCATGACAGTTTTACTACTTGCATATTTTCTGTTGAAAACAAATTGATCTTTCTTGAGTTATCCACAGAGAATATTTTTCTGTAGGCTTTTACTTGGAAATTTAACTCTGTAATTAAAACAAAACAAACAAACAAAAAACAAACCCACTGCCATTGAGTCAATTCTGACTCACAACGACCATATAATTACTACTTTGTAATTCTTGACATGAACATAGCTGGCATACTTGTTATCTGAAGAGGATAATATGAAGAACAGATTACTCATCTCTTCCACAAGGTAGTGTATTCTATCCTTGGGTTAAGTTAGATCATCAAAATTTAACAAAATTGTTGGATAAGATTAATTAATGTATAACCCACCTGTCTTGCTCCCAAAACTGTGTTATCAGTGATGTATATTTTAATGTTATGCCATTAACTTTATTAAAAGATGTATCTTAGAAACTGCATGTATGAAGTGCATGTATGCATCTTCTGCAAAACCATTGTTGAGTACATTCTCCACTATACTGTTCAATGTCCTTTGTGTAAGCACTCATAAAATTAGTTTATTTAATTAATTCAAAAACATTAGTTGAGTGTTATAGGAATGGTGGAGATGGACTTAAGAGAAAAGTATAGGTACATGTATATGATGTATTTGGTTGCTATGCTTAGCTTGCAGGGAAAAGAATGTGGATGGGCTTAGAATGACTAAGATATACTTCTGTACTCTACTATGCTTAAGAAATGAATTGTGGTGTGTGTTGCTGTACTTAAGAGATATGTGGTATAAACATTGTGACAAGGGTGATGGTGCCTGCTCATATCAAAGGAAGTCCAGCCAAAAACAGGAAGGGCTGGCTACTTAAGTGGAAAACACTTAGGGAAAATCTTATACTATATCTTATCTGCACAGAAGGCAGAGTTCTACTTTAGCATCAGGGAAAGTTTCCAAATGCTAAAATTGACAGTTGGAGTTTATCTTCTGACTGTGGATGAAGATTTTTCTACTCCTACACCAGAGACAAGTTATTGGACACTAGTATTGGCAACGTATAGATTCTTAATATATCCTACTTCTAAGGTTTGAATTTGCCCATCTGTATAGTCTGTGAAGACTACACTAATAAAAGCCTAGGCAGTATCAGAATGATTATTCTTATTTTAGTACCATTATCCTCTCATATTTTAATCTCTTAATGCTCCTGTTTCTCCTTTATCTATAAAATATTCTTAATCCTACTGAATATTCTACTCATGCCCTCTATCAACACAGTTCTTAACACTGAAAATTAAGGAGCAAAAATCAGTGGCATAGAGTCAATCTTTATATTTCATTTACCTTTCAGTATTATTCTTCACTGACATCACCTTTCCTTCAATTTATTCTTCCTAATATTTAGTATGGTACCAGGGTGGTTGAAATGGTTTGCACTCAACTACAAACCTAAAGGTTGGTGCTTCAGACCCACCCAATAGAGCCACAGAAGAAAGGCCTGGCAGTCTGCTTCTGTAGACATTACAGCCAAGAGAACCCTATGGAGCAGTTCTACTCTGACACACCTGAGGTCACCATGAGTTGGAGTTGACTTGACAGCAACAGGTTTGGTTTTTTTATATTTAATATCACCTCTAACTTTCTAGAAACATCTAGATTTATTACCAATTTGTATTCATAATTTTGCTTCCACTGAAGTCCTTTTTTCAAAAAACTCAGAGTTCTTTCCTGTATTTTGTAATATATGAGGTCCAGCAATTATTTGGAAATTTACCAATATCTCTTAGTGTTCAGAAGCAACAGTCATTGTAAAGACTCAGGTATATCAGTGGGGGCTTTCTGAAATATTTTCTTTCCTAGAGATTACACTGTAGATTTGTTTTGTTTTTAGTAAATAAGTGAAAAAGGATTTAGGATGAGTTGTTTTAACTCCCCTGGCAAAATAAATATTTTAAAAATGTCTCTGGCAAGAGGAATGATGATTACATCACTCCTGTTCACATTAAAGTGGTAGTAGAGTAACATTACTGAAACACCTCATGCATTGGGAAGAGGGAGGGATAATAATCTTATTTCAGTTCTTCATCTATAATTTAAAGATATGGGTATATCAAAGAACTACTTTAAAAATTGTTTTCTGAAAAGGAAAGGGAACAAATTCATTCTTTGTTGTTAAATACAATATATTTAGAAGTAATTTATCAGTTTGGTGAAGAACAGTATCCTGATATGACTGAACAACTGACATGATGAAGATATTCTCACTACAGTATGATCACCACATACAAAACACTTTAAAAATCTTGCCAAAATCAATTATGCATACTCATTGTATCAAAGGAGTTTGATTGGGTAATATGAATGCTTTTGAGACATTTATGACTTTTTGCCCTTATCAAAAATTTTGGGAGGCAGGGCTAAGATGGTGGAGTACTCAGACACTTCATGTGGTCCTTCTTACAACAAAGACCGAAAAAAACAAGTGAATCAATTATATATGACAGTCTAGGAGCGCTGAACGTCAAAGGCAAAGTTGAGGAATCAGACTGAGTGGCAGGGGGAGGGAGAGACAGTTCAGAAACAGTGAGGAGTTGCCAGACCTGACCTGACGGGAACTGGCACCCTGCAGGCTAGATCAGCTGGCGTGCGCAGTGAGGCAAGCCGTGGTGCTTGAGATGCTCTTTCCACATTGGGAGAGACTGAGTGGCAGAGAGTCTTTTTAAGCCTCCAGAACCAGTGAAAAGAGGCGCTCAGTTGGCAAAAGATAAGTACATGCCTCTAACCTACTGCGTGATCAAAAATCACCTCCTTTGGGAAGAACCTCTTTTCCATTTGCCTGCCCTCTCCCTACTCTGCACTGGGTCCCAGGCCAGCTTCAGTGATTGCCATGTCCCCTGGGCTGGAACCATCGTGTGCCCTGAGCCGTTCTCCTGGCATTAGAGAGGGAACAAATTAACAAACAGGAAAAAGTAATCTGCCAGCTACCCTAAGCTGAGAACTCAGGGCAGGCACAGCCCCTTTTCCTTGGCACAGGCATAAGGCATCCATGGACTTTGAATGCATTTCACCCCATATAGACCAGTGTTAACCCATTTCAACAGTGTAGGCCCTCATTAGCACAGTACAACAGGTATATACCTGAAACCTGTTTTCAACTGTATCAGCTATAAGGTGGAGTGGCAGATTTGTGACATTTGACACCGCTCTGCTCATTAAACAGGGTCCTCACCTACCCACGTCAGGGGCCTGAGAACCGGTGGCTCCACACACACCACCTAGCCACCTACGACAGTGATCCAAGAATAAGTGGTGTCTCCCAGTCCTTACAGCCAACAGCATTGGGTACCCATAACCCAGCTGCAAAACCCACCTACCTACACACTCTAGGGAACAGCAATGCTCTTTCCTCCCAGACACTCAGTGGCAGCTGTCAGCCCCCTGCACTGCTCAGTGCATGACGCCCTACTGCAGCCAGATACCTGTGCCTACTCCAATCACCCCTGCCCATCTAGGACTATAGGTGACAGCCTGCAACACACACTTGGTGACGGACTACTTGGACACCTGAGCAGAATCCATACAAGAAAAGAAAACAGATTCCTGGGCTCACATACCTAGTAACAGATCTAACCACCTGGTGACAGGACATGAGAGCTTCAAAGGCACCAACAATCAAACAAGCTCACACGAGCAGCCTATTTGGGCATATCACAACAAAACAAAACAAGCTAGGACACAGTAAGCAAACGTAAATAAATATAATAACTTATTGATGGCTCAGAGACAACAACCAAATCACATAAAGAGGCAGAACATGATGGCTTCAGCAAGCTCCCAAAACAAAGAATCAAGAAACCTTCCAGAAGAAGAGAACTTCTTGGAATTACCAGAGGTAGAATTCAAAAGATTAATATACAGAGCTCTTCAAGAGATCAGAAAGGAGATCATTCAAAATGCAGAACAAGCCAAGGAACATACAAATCAATAGAGAAACTTAAGAAGATTATAAAAGAGCATAATGACAAATATAATAGGCTGCAAGTATCCATAGAGAAATAGCAATTAAAAATCCAGGAGGTTAACCATAACATTTCAGAATTAGACAACTCAACAGAAAGTCTTAGGAGCAGAATTGAGGCAATGGAAGTCAGAATAAGCGAGATTGAATATAAAGCACTTGACACCAACTTATTTGAGGAAAAATCAGATAAGAGAATTTAAAAAAATGAAGAAACCCTAAGAATTATGTGGGACTCTATCAAGAGGAATAACCAACAAGTGATTGGAGTACCAGAACAAGGGAGAATAAGAGAAAATACAGACAGAATTATTGAATATTTGTTGGCAGAAAACTTCCCTGATTTCACGAAAGATGACAAGATATCTATTCTCTTCGAACCCCACACAAGGTATATCCCAAAAGAAAGTAAAAAAAATATTATAACCAAACTAGCCAAAACCAAAGATAAAGAGAGAATTTTAAGAGCAGCTAGGGATAAACGAAAAGTCAGGTACAAAAGACAGTCAATAAGACTAAGCTTGGACTACTCAGCAGAAACCATGCAGGCAAGAAGGCAATGGCATGACATATATAAAGCCTCAAAGGAAAAAATTGCCAGCCAAGGATTATTTATCCAGCAAAACTGTCTCTCAAATATCATAGTGAAATTAGGGCATGTCCAGATAAACAAAAGTTTAGGGAATTTACAAAAACCAAACCAAAATTACAAGAAATACTAAAGGGAGTCCTCCGATTAGAAAATCAATAACATCAGATAACAGCCCAAGACTAGAACACAGGACAGAACAACCAGATATCAACCCAGATGGGGAAGTCACAAATAAATCAAAGCTAAAACACTGAAAATAAGGAAACAGATGTCAATATGTCAAAGATAACAACATTAAAACAAAAAAGAGGGACAAAATAATGTAGTCGTAGATCTTGCCAAGGTGATATAAAGAAATAAAGATTGGTTTAAACTTAGAAAAATAGAGGTAACTATTAAGGTAACCATAAAGGAAACTAACACTCTTACACATCAAAATAAGAAACAAGAAAAACTTATAAAGTTTATATACTTTATAAAGTTTAACTTATAAAGACTCAGCAAATACAAAATCAACAACAGTGAAAAGGATGAAAAGAAACTACATAAAGAAAAATGACTCAGCACAGAAAATTAAGGGGAACAAAGAAACTGTCAATAACACACACAAAAAAATACATCAGAATGACAGCACTGAACTCATACCTATCAAGAATTACGCTGAATGTAAATGGACTAAATACACCGATAAAGAGACAGAGACTGGCAGAATGGATTAAAAAACATGATCCCTCTATGTGCTGCCTCCCAGAGACACACCTTACACTTAAAAAAAAAAAAACAAAAAAAACCTAAAACTCAAAGGATGGAAAAAATATATCACGCAAAGAACAATCAAAAAAGAGCAGGACTGGAAATATTAATCTCTGGCAAAATAGACTTTAAAGTAAAATCCACCACAAAGGATATGGAAGGATAGCATATAATGATCAAAGGGTCAATACACTGGAGGACATAACCATAATAAATATTTACGCATCCATCGACAGGGCTCCAAAATACATAAACTCTGACAGCATTGAAAAGAGAAATAGACAGCTCCACAATAATAGTAGGAGACTTCAGCACACTACTCCTGGTAAAGGACAGAACATCCAGAAAGAAGCTCAGTAAAGACAAGGAAGATCTAAATGCCACAATTAACCAACTTGATCTCATAGACATATACAGAACACTTCACCCAACAGCAGCCAAGTATACTTTCTTTTCCAGTGCACATGGAACATTCTCCAGAATAGATGACATATTAGGCCATAAAGCAAGCCTTAACAGAATCCAGAGGATCGAAATATTACAAAGCATCTTTTCTGACCATAAAGCCATAAAGGTGGAAATCAATAACAGAAAAAGCAAGGAAAAAAAAATCAAGCACATGGAAACTGAAAAACACCTTGCTCAAAAACTTCTGGGTTATAGAAGAAATTAAGAATGGAATAAAAAAATTCACAGAATCAAATGAAAATGAAAACACATCCTACCAGAACCTTTGGGACACAGCAAAAGCAGTGCTCAGAGGTCAATTTATAGCAATAAATGTACACATCCAAAAAGAAGAAAGGACCACAATCAAAACATTAACCCTACAAATAGAACAAGTAGAAAGGGAGCAGCAAAAGAAGCCCTCGGGCACCAGAAGAAAGCAAATAATAAAAATTAGAGCAGAATTAAATGAAATAGAGAATAGAAAAACAATTTAAAGGTTAACAAGACCAAAAGCTGGTTCTTTGAAAAGATCAACAAAAATTGATAAACCATTGGTCAAAATGACAAAAGAAAAACAGGAGAGGAAGCAAATAACCCATATAAGAAATGAGATGGGTTATATCACAACAGACCCAACTGAAATTAAGAGAATCATAACAGAATACTATGAAAAATTTTAGTCTGTAACAAATTTGAAAACCTAGAGGAAATGGACACATTTCTAGAAACACACTATGTACCTACAGTAACACAAACAGAGGTAGAACAACTAAATAAACCCATAATAAAAAAAGAGATTGAAAAGGTAATTAAAAAACTCCCAACATCAACAAAAAAAGCCCTGGCCCTGACGGCTTCACTGGAGAATTCTACCAAACTTTCAGAGAAGAGATAACACCACTACCACTAAAGGTATTTCAGAGTGTAGAAAAACGTGGATTACTCCCAAACTCATTCTATGAAGCCAGCATAACCCTGATACTAAAACCAGGTAAAGACACCAAAAAAAAAAAATAGAAAATTACACACCAGTATCCCTCATGAACATAGAAGCAAAAATCCTCAACAAAATTCTAGCCAATAGAATTCAACAACATAGCAAAAAAAAATTCATCATGACCAAGTGGGATTCATACCAGGTATGCAGGGATGGGTCACCATTAGAAAAATAATCACTGTAATCTATCACATAAATAAAAGACAAGAACCACATGATCTTATCAATTGATGCAGAAAAGGCATTTGACAGAGTCCAACACCCATTCGTGGTAAAAACTCTCAGCAAAATAGAAATAGAAGGGAAATTCCTCAACATAATAAAGGGCATTTTTACAAAGCAAAGAGCCAGCATCATCCTAAATGTAGAGAGTCTGAAAGCATTCCCCTTGAAAACCGGAATCAGAGGATGCCCTTTATCAACACTCTTAATCAACATTGTGCTGGAGGTCCTAGCTAGTGCAATTAGGATATAAAAAGAAATAAAGATCATCCAAATTGGTAAGGAAGAGGTATCTGAATTTGCAGATGATATGATCTTATACATAGAAAACCCCAAAGAATCCATAAGAATACTATTGGAACTAATAGAGAATTTCAGCAAAGTTTCAGGATATAAGATAAACATACAAAAATCAGTTAGATTCCTTTACACCAACAAAGAGAACTTCGAAAGGAAATCACCAGATCAATACCATTTAAAATAGCCCACAAGAAGATAAAATACTTAGGAATAAATCTAACCAGAGACGTAAAAGACCTATACAAAGAAAACTACAAGTCACTACTGCCAGAAACCAAAAGAGAACTACATAAGTTGATAACATACCTTGCTCATGGACAGGTAGACTCAACATTGTGAAAATGTCAGTTCTACCCAAAGAAATCTACAGATACAATGCAATCCCAATCCAAATTCCAATGGCATTTTTTAATGAGATGGAGAAACAAGTCACCAACTTCATATGGGAAGGGAAGAGGCCCCAGATAAGTAAAGCATTACTGAAGAAGAAGAACAAAGTAGGAGGCCTCATACTACCTGATTTTAGAACCTATCATACCACCAAGGTTGTCAAAACAGCCTGGTACTGGTACAACAACAGATACATAGACCAATGGAACGAAATGAGAATCCGGACGTAAATTCATCCACCTGTGAACAGCTGATATTTGACAAAGGCCCAAAGCCCATGAGATGGGAAAAAGACAGTCTCTTTAACAAATGGTGCTGGCATAACTGGATATCCATCTGCAAAAAAATGAAACAAGACCCATATCTCACACCATGCACAGAAGCTAACTCAAAATGGATCAAAGCCTAAATATAAAATCTAAAACAATAAAGATCGTGGAAGAAAAAAATAGGGACAATGCTAGGAGCCCTAATACATGGCATAAACAGAATACAAAAAATTAGTAACAATGCCCAAACACCAGAAGAGAAACCAGATAACTGGGAGCTCCTAAAAATTAAACACTTATGCTCATTAAAAGACCACCAAAAAGTAAAAAGGGAACCTTTTGACTGGGAAAAAATGTTTGGCTACAACATATCTGATAAGGGTCTAATCTCTAAAATCTACAAGATACTCTAAAATCTCAACACCAAAAAGACAAACAACCCAATTAAAAAATGGGCAAAGGATATGAATATGCACTTCACCAAAGAAGACATTCAGACGGCTAACAGATACATGAGGAAATTCTCACGATCATTAGCCATTAGAGAAATGAAAATCAAAACTACAATGAGATACCCACCTTACCCCAGAAGGCTAGCATTAATCCAAAAAACACAGAATAATAAATGTCGGAGATGTTGTGGAAAGACTGGAACACTTACACACTGCTGGTGGGAAATGTAAAATGGTACAACCACTTTGGAAATCGATTTGGCACTTCCTTACAAAGCTAGAAATAGAAGTACCATACGATCCAGCAATCCCACTCTTTGGAATATATCCAAGAAATAAGAGCCATCACAGGAATAGATATATGCACACCTATGTTTATTACAGCACTGTTCACGATAGCAAAAAGATGAAACAACCTAGGTGCCCATCAGCAGACAAATGGATAAACAAATTATAGTATATTTGCACAATAGAATACTATGCAACAATAAAAAACTGATGAGTCCGTGAAACATCTCTTAACATGGATGAATCTGGAAGGCATTATGCTGAGTGCAATTAGTCCATCACAAAAGGACAAATACCGTATGAGGCCACTATTACAAGAATTCAAGAAGAGATGTAAACACAGAAAAAAACATTCTTTGATGCTTATGAGGGTGGAGAGGGAGAGAGAGTGATTATTCACTAACTAGATAGCAGACAAGAATTATCTTAGGTGAAGGGAAGGACAACACACAATACAGGGGAAGTCAGCACAACCAGATAGTAGATAAGAATTATCTTAGGTGAAGGGAAGGACAACACACAATACAGGGGAAGTCAGCACAACTGGACTAAACCAAAAGCTAAGAAGTTTCCTGAATGCAACCAAACACTTCAAGGGACAGAGTAGCAGGGGTGGGTGTCTGGGGATCATGATTTTAGGGGACATCTAGGTCAATTGGCATAATAAAGGTTATTAAGAAAATGTTCTGCATTCTACTTTGGTGAGTGGCATCTGGGGTCTTAAAAGCTAGTGAGTGGCCATCTAAGATACATCAATTGGTCCAAACCCACCTGGAGCAAAGTAGAATGAAGAACACCAAAGACACTAGGAAAATATTAGCCTAAGAGACAGAAAGGGCCACATAAACTAGAGACTTCATCAGCCTGAGACAAGAAGAACTGGATGGTGCCCAGCTACCCCCAATGACTGCCCTGACAGGGAACACAACAGAGAGTCCCTGACAAAGGAGGAGAAAATTGGGGTGCAGACTTCAAATTCTAGTAAAAAGACTAGACTTAATGGTCTGATTGAGACTGGAGGAACCTTGGAAGACATGGGCCCCCAACTGTCCGTTAACCTAGAACTAAAACCATTCTTGAAGCCAACTCTTCAGATAAAGATTAGACTGGACTATATGACATAAAATGATACCGTGAAGAGTGTGCTTCTTAGTTTAAGTAGATACAGGAGACTAAAGGGGCAGCTCCTGTCTGGAGGTGAGATGAGAAGGCGGAAAGGGAGAGGAGCGGGTTAAATGGACACGGGAAATCCGGGATGGAAAGGAGGAGTGTGCTGTCACATTATAGAGCAACTAGGGTCACATACCAGTGTGTGTATAAAT
>NW_004443956.1:21032131-21037344 GCF_000243295.1 Trichechus manatus latirostris | reverse complement strand
GAGAAACTAAGGTCATATATCAGTGTGCGTATAAATCATGGAAAGAAAAAAAAAAAAAAAAAAAAAATTTGGCAGGTGTGTAAAAACATTGTAGTTGCCGGGTTACTAGTGTAAACTGTAAAATAACCTGGGAAATGTATTCCAGTTTCTAACCACTGCAACAAAAGCTGAATTTCTCTTTAAATTGACTCAGTTAACGCTCAGTAAAGAAGAAGCTGTTTCTTATTATTAATCCAGAAAAACTTTTTCTATTCTAATTGACTGTCCTTTGTAGATGACTTTTATCCCTAGCCGCTTTTAAAATTTTCTCTTTACCTTTGGTTTTGGTAAGTTTGATTATAATATGTCTTGGTGACTTTCTTTTGGGATCTACCTTATGTGGGGTTCAATGAGCATCTTGGATAGATATCTTCTCATCTTTCATGATATCAGGGAAGTTTTCTGTCAAGAAATCTTCAACAATTTTCTCTGTATTTTCTGTTATGCCCCCCGTTCTGGTACTCCAATCACTCGTAGGTTATTTCTCTTGATAGAGTCCCACGTGAGTTTCTTCATTCTTCTTAATTATTTTATCTGATTTTTCCTGAAATAAGTTGGCATCAAGTGCTTTATCTTCAATGTCACTAATTCTAACTTCTACTGCCTCAATTCTTCTCCTATGACTTTCTATTGAGTTGTCTAATTCTGACATTTTATTGTTAATCTTCTGAATTTCTGATTGCTGTCTCTATGGATTCTTGCAGCCTATTAGATTTGGCATTATGTTCTTGAATAACTTTTTTAAGTTCTGCTACTACTTTCTGTGTTCCTTGGATGTTTATGCATTTTGTAGAATTTCCTTTCTAATTTCTAGAAGAGTTCTGTATATTAATCTTTTGTATTCTGCCTCTGGTAATTCCATTAAATTCTCTTCCTCCAGAGAATTTATTGATTCTTTATTTTGGGAGCTTGCTGAAGCCATCATGGACTGCCTCTTTATGTGATTTGATGTTGACTGTTGTCTCCGAGCCATCAATAAGTTATTATAATTTTATATTTGTTTAGTGAGTCCTAGCTTCTTGCTTTGTTTCATTTTGATATGCCCCAATAGGCTGCTCCCGTGTGCTAGTTTGATTATTGGCGCCTTTGAAGCTCTAATGTCCTGTCACCAGGTAGTTAGTTCTGTAAGTATGTGCACACAGGAGTCGGTTAAATTTTCCTGTATGGGTTCAGCTCAGGTGTCCAGGCAGTCAGTCACCAAGTGTGTTGTGCAGGCTTTCACCTACAGTCTTAGAGAGGCATGGGTGATTGGTGTAGGCACTGGTATCTGGCTGTGGTAGGGGGTCACGTGCTGAGCCATGCAGGGGGCTGATGGCTGCCCCTGAGAGTCTGAAAGGAAGGCATGTCCCTATTCCCTAGGGCGAGTATGTAGGTGAGTTTTGCAGCCAGATTATGAGCACCGCACTCTGTTGGCTGTAAAGACTCAAGGGCACCACTTTTTCTTGGACTCCTGTAGCAGGTGACTAGGTGGCATATGTGACGCCACCAGTCCTCAAGTCTCTGGTGCGGATTGGTAAATGTGCCTGCTTAAGGGGCAGGGCTGTGTCGAGGGTCACAAATCTGCCACTTCACAGCTGAAACATGTTTACCCTGTTGTACTGTGGTAGTGAGGGCTAACGCTGTTGAGATGGGTCCCCACAAGTCTATACAGGGGTGTAAGGCACTCAAAGTCTGTGGACCCCTTATGCCCGTGCCTAGCAAAGGAGCTGTGCCGACACTGAGTTCCTGGCTTAGGGGAGCCAGTAGCTTATTTGTTCCCTCTCCAAGGCCAGGAGAATGGGTCAGGGCTCCTTTTGGGATCTATTTCCCGCCCAGCGCACTCCCGGTGCAGAGCAGGGAAGGAGGAGGTAAAAAGGAGAGACGTTTTTCCCAAATGAGCTTTTTTTTTTTAAAAAATCCCCACAAAAGGCCATAAGCATCTTTAGGCACTTGGGAGCTGCTTTTCACTGGTTTGGAGTGTCCAAGCAGAATCTCTGCTGTCAGATCTCTCTCGATGTGGAAACTGCCTCCAGAGCGCGTGTGCAGCTGTTTGCCTGCTTCACTGAGGACCCGGAGCAGCTGAAGAGCTGCAGTCCTGAAGCCACCACTCTGTCACTGCTCACTTCTTCCGAACCCTCTCTCTCTCCCCCTGCCACTCAGTCCGATTCCTCAACTTTGCCTTTTTCAGGGCTCCTAGATATTCATATACAATCAAATCACTTGTTTTTCCAGGTCTTTGTTGTAAAAGGGCTATAGGAAGCTGTCAGGCTACCCCACCATCTTGGCCCCGCCTCAATCCAGAAAAATTTTTTCTAATTGGCATGCTTTATTTATTTTAAGTTTACAGATAAATTAAGCAGAGTCACCAAACAAAAAACCAAACCCATTGCCATTGAGTCGGTTGTGACTCATAGTGACCCTACAGGACAGAGTAAGGAATTCCCGTATTTCTCTCTCCCTGACCACAATTTTCTTTATTATTAACGTCTTGCATGGATATGGTACATTTGGTATAATTGATAGACCAATATTGATACATTATTGTTAACTAAAGTCCATCGTTTACATTATGGTTCATTCATAGTGATGTACAGTTCTGTGGGTTTTCACACATGAATAATGTCTGCATTACAGCATCGTATAGAATAGTTGCACAGCCCTAAACCACCCCCCTCCCCGTGCTTTACCTATTCATCTCCCACCCTCCAGCCCCTGGCAAGCACTACTTTATCTATAGTTTTGCCTTTTCCAGAATGTCCCATAGTATGTATCATTTTCAAACTGACTTCTATCACTTAGCAAAATATGCATTTAAAGTTCCTCTGTGTCTTCTGCTAGCTTGATAGTTTTTTTCTTTTTATTACTGAATAATATTATATTCTGTGGATATACTACAGTTTGTTTATCCATCCATTTATTGAAGCACAATGTGTTGGCTTCCAGTTTGGGGCAATCATCAGTAAAGCTGCTATAAACATTTGTGTGCAGGTTTCTGTATTGACGTAAGTTTGTGTCTCATTTGGGCAGATACATGGGAGCACGACTGATGGATCATATGGTAAGACTATGTTTAGCTTTGTATAAAACTGCCAAACTATTTTCGAAAGTGGCTGTACCATTTTGCATTCCCGCTAGTAATGAATGAGAGTTCCTGATGTTCCAAATCCTTTTTAGCAATTGTCTGTTTTTGAGATTTTAGCCATTTTAATACCTGTGTAGTAGTATCTCATTGTTTAATTTGCAATTCACTAATACATGTGATGTTGAACTTCTTTTCAAATGCTTATTTGACATCTCTCGTCTTTTTTGGTGAGATGTCTGTTTAGATCTTTTGCCCATTGTTTAATTGGGTTGTTTATTTTCTTATTGTTGAGTTTTAAGAGTTCTTTGTATATTTTAGACATAAGTCCTTTACCAGGTATGTGTTTTGCAAATATTTTCCCCAGTCTCTGGCTTGTCTTTTCATTCTCTTAATAGTGTATTTCACAGAGCAGAAGTTTTTAATTTGAATGAAGTCCATCTTAACAATTTTTTTCTTTCATGGATTGTGCTTTTGGTGTTGTATTTAAAAAGTCATTGCCAAACCCACGGTCACCTAGATTTTCTCTAATGTTATCTTCTAGATGTTTTATAATTTGACATTTTACATTTAGGTATGTGATCCATTTTGAGTTAATTCTTGTGAAAGGTGTAAAGTCTTTGTCTAGGTTCATAGTTTTCCACATGGGTATCCAGTTTTCCAGGCCCATTTGTTGAAAAGACTATCCTTTCTCTATTGAATTGTTTTTGCTCCTTTGTCAAGATCAACTGACTATATATGTGTGGGACTATTTCTGGACTCTATTTTGTTCCATTGATCTATTTGTCGGTTCTTTAACCAATATCAAACCGTCTTGATTACTGTGGCTTTATTGTAAATCTTGAAATTAGGTAGTGTATGTCCTCAAACTTTGTCCTTCTTCAGTTTGGTGTTGGCTACTTTGGGTCTTTTGCCTTTCCATATAAACTTTAGAATCAGTTTGCTGATAAGTGTAAAATAAGTTTCTGGGATTTTGATTGGGATTACATTGAATCTATAGATCACATTGGTAAAAACTGACATCTTAACAATACTGTTTTCCTATCCATGAACATGGAATATCTCATTTATTTAATATTCTTTGATTTCTTTCATCAAAGTCTTGCAGTTTTCCTTACATAGATCTTGTACATATTTTGTTAGGTTTATTCTTAAGTACTTTATTGTGGGGAGGGTGCTAATGTGAATGGTATTGTGTTTTTAATTTCAAATTCCAGTTGTTTATTGCTGGCATATAGGAATATGTTTGTCTTTTGTATATTAACCTTGTATCCTGAAGCCTTGCTATAATTGCTTATTAGATTCAAGAGGGTTTTTGTTTGTTTATTCTTTGGAATATTCTAGATAAACTGTTATTTTATTCACCTCTTTTTCAGCCCATTGTGAGGGAAGGATTGCAGCCCTAGGGTTACGGGAATGTCTAAACAAACAACACCCAGAGCTGGACACATAAGATTGACAGTGGTTTATTAGTTACATGTACTCACAGCTTCGAAGAGGAGGACACCATGCCATGTGGGGCCACCTAAGAATTATGCCCAGAAACAGAGTGAAAAAGCAGGGACTGTGGGAGGCAAGTTTTGTAGTAACAAGAGGATGGCATGCCCCCCTGGTTCCCATGGGAAGATGTGATTGGCTTTTTTGAATAATTCCATGGGATGGCAGGGAACTGAAGTCTGTTATTCAGGGATAAGCAGACACTGTACCTGGTTCCCATTATGTGGAAACTTGGCTAGGGAACTTTATCTCTGGGAGCACAATGAGGAGTGGAGTTTTCAGTTTGGTCCTTCAAGGCTCTCCTGGTTTTCCCCTGATATCCAGTTACACATAATATTGGGCTTAATTTTAGGCCTTATACCATAGCAGTCATGCCATCTGTGATGTCATTTATTTTCTTGTCTTATTAGTTTAGCTAAGACTTCCAGTATGATGTTGAATAGGAGTGGTAATAGGGGACATCCTTGCCTTGTTCCCAATCTTAAGGGGAATGTATCTAATTTCCGTCTGTTAAGTATCATGTTAGCTATAGGATTTTTTTTTTTTTAATATTTTATTGTACTTCAGGTGAAGGCTTACAGAACAGATAGTTTCTCATGTAACAGTAACACACATGCTG
>NW_004443956.1:21021575-21022984 GCF_000243295.1 Trichechus manatus latirostris | reverse complement strand
AGGATTGTTGATTCTCTGTTTGGCTTAGTTTTTCGGATCTTTGTTGTGGAGGGACGGCGTGGTGTTTCTGCCTAGAGCGCCATCTTGCCGGAAGTCTAGCTATAGGATTTTTGTAGATGTTCTTTACCAAATTGAAGAAATTCCCCTCTATTCCTAGTATTCTGAGAAGTTTAAATCAAGAATAGGTGTTGAATCTTGTCATAATGTTTTTCTGCATATTTTGATATGATCATAGTTTTTCTACTTCAGCCTGTTTATCTGATGGGTAAGATTAATCGATGTTTGGATGTTGAACTAGACTTGCATAACTGGAATACATCCCACTTGGTTGTGGTGTATAATTCTCCATTGTTGGAATCTATTTGCTAAATTTTTTTTGGGGGGGGATATTTGCATATATATTCATGAAACATATTGGTTTGTACTTTTCTTGTAATATCTTTCTTTGATTTTGGTACTAGGGTAACGCTGGCCTTATAAATAGATTTAGGAAGTGTTCCCTCTGCTTCTATTTTCTGGAACAACTAATAGTGAATTGCTATCATTTCTTTTTTAAATGTTTGGTAGAATTCCTCAGTGAAACTATATGGACCTGGTACTTACTTTTTGGGAGGTTATTAATTGTTGATTGAAGTTCTCTAATAGATGTCAGCCTGTTCAGATTGTCTGTTTCTCCTGTGTGAGGTTTGGTTGACTGTGTCTTTCAAGAAATTGGTCCATCTCATCTAAGTTATTGTATCTGTGGTCATAAGATTATTCATAATATTCCTTTATTATCCTTTAATGTCCATGCCCCCCTCTTTCATTTATGATATTAGTAATTGGTGTCTTCTTTCTTTTTATATTGGTTAAGCCTGGCTAGCTTATCAATTTTATTGATCTTTTCAAAGAACCAGATTGTGGTTTTGTTGACTTTATTGATTTTCAGTTTTCAATCTCATTTATCTCTGCTCTAGTCATTATTTCTTTTAATATAATGTTTTCCCCATACAAAAATTTATACGTACATTGTTAGTGACTCTAATTGCTCTCTCCATACTGTGACAGCACACTCTTCTTTTCCACCCGAATCCTCACGTCCATTTAACCAGCTCCTAACCCTCTCTACCTTCCCATCTCACCTACGGACAGAAGCTGCCTATTTAGTCTCTTGTATCTACTTGAACTAAGAGACGCACTCCTCATGAGTATCACTTTATGTCCCACAGTCCAGTCCAATCTCTATCTGAAGAGTTGGCCTCGGAAATTATTTTAGTTCTGGGCTGATAGAGAATCCAGGGGCCATGCTTTCCGGGGTTGTTCCAGTCTCAGTCAGACAATGAAGTCTGGTCTTCTTACTAGAATTTGAGTTCTGCACCCCACCTTTCTCCTGTTCCATCTGGGACTCTCTGTTGTGTTCCCTGTCAGGA
>NW_004443956.1:21018671-21020044 GCF_000243295.1 Trichechus manatus latirostris | reverse complement strand
CAGGTGGATGAATTTATGTCTGGATTCTCAATTCTGTTCCATTGGTCTATGTATCTGTTGTTGTACCAGTACCAGGCTGTTTTGACTACCATGGCAGTATAATAGGTTTTAAAATCAGATAGTGTGAGGTCTCCCACTTTGTTGTTCTTCAGTAATGCTTTACTTATTCGGGGTCTCTTCCCTTTCCATATGAAGTTGGTGATTTGTTTCTCCATCTCGTTAAAAAATGCTGCTGGAATTTGGATCCAGATAGCAGTGTTCTGTAGATTGCTTTGGGTAGAATTGACATTTTCACAATGTTGAGTCTACCTATCCATGAGCAAGGTATGTTTTTCTAGTTGTGTAGGTCTCTTGGTTTCTTGCAGTAGTGCTGTGTAGTTTTCATTGTATAGATCTTTTACGTTTCTGGTTAGATTTATTCCTAAGTGTTTTATTTTCTTGGGGGCTATTGTAAATGGTATTGATCTGGTGATGTCCTCTTCGAGGTTCTCTTTGTTGGTGCAAAGGAATCCAACTGATTTTTGCATGTTTATCTTGTATCCTGAAAGTTTGCTGAAATCTTCTATGGGTTCCAGTAGTTTTCTTGTGGATTCCTTGGGGTTTTCTGTGTATAAGATCATATTATCTGCAAATAGAGATACTTTGACTTCTTTCTTACCAATTTGGATGCCCTTTATTTCTTTTTCTCGTCTAATTGCTCTGCCTAGGACCTCCAGCACAATGTTCAATAAGGGTGGTGATGAAGGGCATCCTTCTCTTGTTCCCATTTTCAAGGGGAATACTTTCAAAGTCTCTGCATTTAGGGTGATGTTGGTTGTTGGCTTTGTAGAAATGCCCTTAATTATATTGAGAAATTTCCCTTCTATTCCTATTTAGTTGAGAATTTTTATCATGAATGGGTGTTGGACTTTGTCAAATGTCTTTTCTGCATCGATTGATAAGATCATGTGGTTCTTGTCTTTTGTTTTATTTGTGTGATAGATTACATTGATTGTTTTTCTAATGTTGACCATCCCTGCATACCTGGTATAAATCCCACTTGATCTTGGTATATTATTTTTTTGATATGTTGCTGAATTCCGCTGGCTAGAATTTTGTTGAGAATTTTTGCTTCAGTGTTCATGAAGGATATTGGTCTGTAATTTTCTTTTTTTGTGGTGTCTTTACCTGGTTTTGGTATCAACGTTCTGCTGGCTTCATAGAATGAGTTTGGGAGTATCCCATCCTTTTTCTATGCTCTGAAATACCTTTAGTAGTAGTGGTGTTAACTCTTTTCTGAAAGTTGGGTAGAATTCTCCGGTGAAGCCATCCGGGCCAGCGCTTTTTTTTGTTGGGACTTTTTAAATTACCTTTTCAATCTCTTCTTTTGTTAT
>NW_004443956.1:20989317-21017814 GCF_000243295.1 Trichechus manatus latirostris | reverse complement strand
TCAAGCTGGTTGATTGTAGCATTTAGTTCTTCTGTGTCTTTGTTGAGCTTCTTTCTGGATGTTCTGTCCTTCACCAAAAGTGGTGTGTTGAAATCTCCTACTACTTTTGTGGAGCTGTCTATCTCTCTTTTGAATGCTGTTAGAGTTTGTTTTATGTATTTTGGAGCCCTGTCGTTGGGTACATAAATGTTTACTATAGTTATGTCCTCCTGGTATATTGATCCTTTAATCATTATATAGTGTCCTTCCTTATCCTTTGTGGTGGATTTTAGTTTAAAGTCTATTTTTTCAGAGGTTAATATTGCCACTCCTGCTCTTTTTTGAGTGTTGTTTGCTTGATGTATATATTTTTCCATCCTTTGAGTTTTAGTTTTTTTGTGTCTTTAAGTCTAAGGCGTGTCTCTTTTTGGCAGCATATAGACAGACCCGTGTTTTTTATCCAATCTGCCAGTCTCTGTCTCTTTATTAGTCCATTTACGTTCAGTGTAATTATTGATAGGTATGAGTTTAGTGCTGTCATTTTGATGTTTTTTTTGTGTGTTGTTCACAGTTTCTTTGTTCCACTTAATTTTCTGTGTGGAGTCGTTTTTCTTTATGTATTTTCTTTTCATCTTTTTCATTGTTGTTGATTTTGTGTTTGATGAGTCTATATTTTTATAGTTTTTTATTTTGACTTGTAGGATTGTTAGTTTCCTTTGTGGTTACCTTAATATTTACCCCTATTTTTCTAAGTTTATACCAGTCTTTTATTTCTTTATATCGCCTTGACTTCCTCTCCATTTGAAAAATCTATGTCTACAGTTTTTAAATCCCTCTCTTTTGTTTTAGTGTTGTCATCTTTTACATATTGACATCTGTATCCATATTTTCAGTGTTTTAGCTTTGATTTACTTTTGCGACTTCCCTGTCTGGGTTGATATCTGGTTGCTCTGTCCTGTATTCTAGTCTTGGGTTGTTATCTAATGTTACTGATTTTCTACCCAGAAGACTCCTTTAGTATTTTTTGTAATTTTGGTCTGGTTTTTGCAAATTCCCTAAACTTATATTTATCAGGAAATGCCCTAATTTTGCCGTCATATTTGAGAGACAGTTTTGCTGGATATATAATTCTTGGCTGGCGTTTTTTTCCTTCAAGGTTTTATGTATGTCATCTCATTACCATCTTCCCTGGCTGGTTTCTGCTGAGTAGTTCGAGCTTATTCTTATTGATTCTCCTTTGTAGATGACTTTTTGTTTATTCCTAGCTGCTCTTAAAATTCTCTCTTTATCTTTGGTTTTGGCTAGTTTCGTTATAATATGTCTTGGTGACTTTCTTTTGGGATCTACCTTATGTGGGGTTTGATGAGCATCTTGGATAGATATCTTGTCATCTTTCACAATATCATGGAAGTTTTCTGCCAACAAATCTTCAACAATTCTCTCTGTATTTTCTGTTATCCCCCTGTTCTGGGACTCCAATCACTCGTAGGTTATTCCTCTTGATAGAGTCCCACATAATTCTTAGGGTTTCTTCCTTATTTTATATCCTTTTATCTGTTTTTTCCTCAAATTAGTTGGTGTTGCTTTGTCTTCACTCTCACTAATTCTGACTTCCATTGCCCTAATACTGCTATTATGACTTCCTATTGAGTTGTCTGATTCTGAAATTTTATTGTTAATCTTCTGGATTTCTGATTGCTGTCTCTATGGATTCTTGCATTCTGTTAAATTTGTCATTATGCTCTTCTCTAATCTTTTTAATTTCCTCTGTTGCATGTTCTCTGTTTTGCTTAATTTCCTTCGTAATTTCTTGAAGAGTTCTGTATATTAGTCTTTTGTATTCTTCCTCTGATAATTCCAAGAAATTTTCCTCCGCTGGAAAATTTCTAGCTTCTTTGTTTTTGGAGCATGCTGAAGTCATCATGGATTGCCTCTTTATGTGATTTGATATTGACCGTTGTCTCCAAGCCATCAATAAGTTATTATATTTATTTATTTTATGTTTGCTTACTGTGTCCTGGCTTCTTGTTTTGTTTTGATATGCCCAAATAGGCTGCTCGTATGAGCTAGTTTAACTATTGGCACCTTTGAAGCTCAAATGTCCTGTCACCAGGTGGTTAGATCTGTTACTAGCTATGTGAGCTGAGTAGTCTGCACACTTCTCCTGTGTGGGTTCAGCTCAGGTGCCCAGGTAGATAGCCACCAAGTGTGTGGTGTAGGCTCTCACTTACAGTCCCAAACAGGCATGGGTGATGGGTGTTGGCACAGGCGTCTGGCTGCAGCAGGGGGACACAATCTGAACAAGGCTTGGGGCTGATGGCCACCCACGAGTGACCAGGAGGAAGTCGTATCCCCGTCCCCGAGAGCACGTAGGTGGATAGGTTTTATAGCCGGTCTATGAGCACCTAATGCTGTTGGCTGTAAGGGATTGGGGGAACCACTTATTCATGGGCCCCTATCACAGGTGTCTAGGTGGCGTGGGTGGAGCCACCAGTCCTCAGGCCCCTGATTTGGGTAGGTGAAGCCCCTGCTTAATGGGCAAAGCAGTGTCAAATGTCAAGAACCTGCCACTTCACGGCTGAAACAGTTGAAGTTAGTGTTTCGGTATATACCCTGTTGTACTGTGGTAATGAGGGCCTAAGCTGTTGAGATGGGCCCAACAAGATATGCAGTGGGAAAGGCACTCAAAGTCCTTGGATCCCTTATGCCTGTGCCTTGGCAAAGGTGCTGTGCCTACCCTGGTTTTCTGGCTTAGGGGAGCCAGCAGTTTATTTTTTCCTCTGTTTGTTGATTTGTTCATTCTCCAAGGCAGGGAGAATGGCTTTGGGCGTGTGACAGATCCTACTTCTGGCCCAGGGGACTCGGCAATTGCTGAAGCCAGGCTAGTACCCAGTGCAGAGCAGGGAGAGGGGAGGTGAATGGGAGAGAGGTTTTTCCCTAAGGAGGATGTTTTTGATCTGTGCGGTAGGCCACACACAATTACTTATCTTTTGCCGGATCGAAGGCTGCTTCTCACTGGTTCTGGGCGGCCATGTAGACTCTCTGGCACTGGGTGTCTCCCAGTGCAGAAAACGCGCCTTCGAAGCACAGCTGCTTGTCTGCCTCACTGCTCACCCACAAACTGCTCACGCCTGAAAAGCTCAGGCTTTCACCGTGTCAGATCTGGCACCTCCTCACTGCTTCCAAACCATCTCTCCCTTCCCCTGCCACTCAGTCCAGTTCTTCAACTCTGCCTTTGATGTTCAGGGCTCCCATATTGCCATATATAATCAATTCACTTGTTTTTTCAGGTCTTTGTTGTAGGAGGGTCCACTGGAAGCGTCTTACTACTCTGCCATCTTGGCCCTGCCTCCTGGTCTCTAAGGTTTCTGAGGAGAAATTTGAGCTTAATCTTATTGAAGATCACTTCTATATGACAGTTTGCTTCTCTCTTGCTACTGTTTGGATTCTGTCTTTGGTTTTTAAGAGTTTGATTATAATATGCCTTGGTGATACTCTCTTTGATTTTATTCTCTTGGAATTTGTTGGCCTCTTGGATTTATAGAGTCATGTCTTTCAATAAATCGGGAAAGTGTTCTGTTATTATTTCTTTAAATATTTTTCCTGTCCCTTTCTCTTCTATTTCTGGGACTATCATACTGCATGTGTTGGTTTGCTTGATGGTATCCCACAATTTCATTGAGCTTTGCTCATTTTTATTTATCCTTTTTCCTGTTGCTCTTCAGACTCAATAATTTTGATTTTCTTATCATCTAGTTTGGTGATTAATTCTCCAATTGTTGACTACCTCCACTTTTTTTTTTTTTTAATTTCCATTATTGTGTCTTTCAACTTCAATATTTTTGTTTGGTTCTTTCCATTTTGCAAATTAAAGTGTTTTGTTATTTGTAAAACTCTTTGTAAAAACTTTGTTGTGGTGAAAAATACATGACAACACATACGCCACCTCAGCAATTTATACACATACAATTCTGTAAGCTTAACGTATTTTTATGCAAATAATGCAGACTTCTATGTTTGTTTGCCAACCTCGCCCTCCCCCTGTAAGGTATTTTTGTAAGCACGCTATGGTATTTTTTTCGTTGTTGTTGTTTTCACAGCCGCATGTAAAAGAAAAAAAAACTTAGCATAGCGGAGCTTATGAAAATACATTGTGGGGGGAGGGTGCAGTTGCAAAGAAACGTAGAAGGTGCACGTTATTTGCATAAAAATACAGTACATTCTCCTTATCCTTTTCCAAATAATTCCACCACCATTAACATAAAATCAATGCCCCCTAAGCAAAAATACCCTTTCTTCCCTCCCTCCCGACCCTGGTAACCACTTATATTATTTGGTTTCTCTATATATGCTTATTTCATATAAGTGAGATCATACCATATTTGTGCTTTTGCAAGTGACTTATTTCACTCAGCATGCTGTTTTCAAGGTTTATCCATGTTATGGCATGCATCAGGGTTTTATTTCTCTTTATGGCTGAGTATTAGTCCATTGTGTGTATATACCACATTTTGTTTATCCATGTTTTGGCCGTTGTGAAAAGTGCTGCAGTGAACATTGGTGTACAGGTTTTTGTTTGTGTTCCTGCCTTCACTTCTTCTGGGTATATACCTAGGATTGGGATTACTGGTTCATATGGTAGTTCTATGTTCAACTCTTTAAGGAACTTCCAAACTGTTTTCCAGAGTGGCTGTACCATTTTATATTCCAACCAGCAATGGATGAGGGTTCCAGTTTTTCCACAACCTTGCCAACATCTATTGTTTTCTTTTATTTTTATTGTGCTGCAGGTAAAATTTTACAGCTGAAGTTAATTTCTCATACAAAATTTTATACACATTTTTTGTTTATACACATATTGTTTTGTTTATACACATTTTTTTTTAATTCTTTCTTCTGATTTTTCCTCAAATAAATTGGTATCAAGGGATTTATGTTCAGTCACACTAATTCTGACTTACGTTGCCTCAATTCTGCCCCTAAGACCTTCTATTGAGTTGTCTAATTCTGAAATTTTATTGTTAATCTTTTAGATTTCTAGTTGCTCTCTCTTTGTTGTTTCTAGCAGCCTGTTAAATTTGTCGTTCTGTTCTTGTATTGTTTTCCTGAATTCCCCTATTGCTTTGTCTATGTGTTCCTTGGCTTGGTCTGAGTTTTGCCTAATCTCCTTCCTGATATCTTGGAGAGCTCTGTATATTAATCTTTTTAATTCTATCTCTGGTAATCCCATGAACTTGTCTTCCTCTGGAAGGTTACCTGGTTCCTTATTTTGGTCGTTTGCTGGAGCCATCTTGACCTGCATCTTTATGTGATCTGATATTGACTGTTGTCTCTGAGTCATCAGTAAGTTATTATATTTATTTACTGTGTGTTTATTTACTGTGTCCTATCTGTCTTAGGCATCTAGTGCAGCTCTAACAGAAATACCACAAGTGGATGGATTTAGCAAAGAGAAGTTTATTCTCTCACAGTCCACTAGGCTACAAATCCAAATTCAGGGCATCAGCTCCAGGGGAAGGCTTTCTGTCTCTGTTGGCTCTGGAGGAAGGTCCTTGTGATGCATCAGTCTTCCTTTGGTCTGGGAGCATCTCAGCACAGGAACCTCAGGTCCAAAGGACACGCGCTGCTCCTGGCTTTCTTTCTTGGTGGTATGAGGTTCCTATGTGTCTGCTCACTTCTCTCTTTTATATTTCAGAAGAGATTGCATTAAGACACTATCTAATCTTGTCAACCTCATCAGTATAACCTCATCACAGTGACAGAATTTACAAGACATAAGGAGATCACATATAATCTCATCATAGTGGTAGAGTTTACAACACATAAGGAAATCACATCAGCTTACACAATCATACAACACTGGGAATTATGACCCAGCCAAGCTGACAGATACTTTTGGGTGATACAACTCAATCCATGACACTAGCTTTTTGTTTTGTTTTGATATGCCCAAGTAGGCTGGGCATGTGAGCTACTTTGGTTATTGGTGTCTTTGAAACTCTCACGTGCTGTCTCCAGGTGGTTAGAGCAGTTACTAGGTGTGTGAGTCCAGGTGTCTCTTCACTTTTCTTTTATGGATACGGCACAGATGTCCAGGTCATCTGAGTGTGTGGTGCAGACTCTCACCTATAGTCCCAGACAGGCAGGGCTGCATAGGGGTTTTGGAGCATGCACAGTTATCTGGCTGCAGTAGGTGGCTATGTGGAGAGCAAGGCAGGGGGCTTATGGCTGCCCCTGGGTGCCTGGGTGGAGGGCATGTTCCTGTCCCTTAAAGAATGTAGGGGGGGTGGGTTTTGCAGCCTGTCCTTGGGCACCCAGTGCTGTTGGCTGGAGGGACTGAGAAGCACCACTCATTCTCAAACTCCTTTCATGGGTGGCTAGATGGAGTGGGTGATACCACCAGCCCTCAGGCACCTGATGTGGGTGGGTGAGGTCCCTGCTTAATGGGCAGGGCAGGATCAAATGTCACAAATCTGCAATTCCCCCTTGGCCACTGCAGTTGAAAATAGGCTTCAGGTGTATGCCCTGTTGTTTTATGCTAATGAGGGCATGCTGTGTTGAATCGGCCTACACAGGTCTAGGCAGTGGTAAATGGCACTATGAGTCCGTGGACCCCTTATGCCAGTGCCTATGCAAAGGGGCAGGGCCTCCTGATCTGCCCTGAGCTCCCCGCTTAGGGGGCATGGCAGTTGTTGAATACTGCCAGACTGGTGTCAGATAAGAGTGGGGTGGGGTGGGGGGTGAGGGGAAAGAGACACTTCTCCGCTGTGAAACTCCCAGAGGGGGAGGAATCATTTTGAGCATGCACAGTAGGTCAGATGCTTGCACTTAACTTTCGCAGGTCCAGCTTGGCTTCCACCCGCTCTGGAGGGTTGTGCAGACTCTCCTTTGCCCAGCCTCTCCCCATGTGGTGAGATGCATCCCAAACACTGCTGCTCGCCTCAGCCCCCACGTGCCGGCCAACCCAGCCAGCCAGGTGCCCACAACCTCACAACTGGCACTTCTTTGCTGCTTTTGAGTTGCCTCTCCTTCCCCCTGCCGCTCAGTCCAACTCTTCAGCTTTGTGTTTGATGATCAGGGCTCCTAGATTGTCATATATTAATCAATTCACTTTTTTTTCGGTCTTTGCTGTAAGAGGGACGATAGGAAGCATCTGACTATTCTGCTGTCTTGGCCCCACCTCTGTTTTCCTCTTCTTTTATAATTGCCATTCTAATAGAGGTAAGGTGGTATCTCCCTAATGGCTAATGAAGAAGCCTTTGTGGTGCAGTGGTTAAGTGCTCGGCTGCTAACTAAAAGGTTGGCAATTCAAACTCACCAGCTGCTCCATGGGATAAAGATGTGGCAGTCTGCTTCCATAAAGATCTACAACCTTAGAAACCCTATGGGGCAGTTCTACTTTGTCCTATAGGATCGCTATGAGTCAGGATTGATTTGGTGGCAGTAGGTTTCGTTTTGGAATGGCTAATGACATTCAGCATCCTTTTATGTGCTTGTTGGCAATTTGAATATCCTCTTTGGGGAAATATCCGTTCAAGTCCTCTACCCATTTTTTATTGGGTTGTTCGTCTTTTTGTTGTTAAGTGGTAGAAGTTATATATATATATATATGTACACACACATACACATATATATGTATGTATGTATGTAAATATATATGTATATATTTGTGTGTATATATATATATCTATTAGATATTAGACCTTTATCAGATATATGGTTCCCAAAAAATTTCTCCCAATCTGTAGGCTGTCTGTTCCTATTGTTGATAGTCCTTTGATGAACAGAAGTATTTAATTTTTATGAGGTCCCATTTATCTATTTTATGTTTTCCCGGTTGTGCTTTTGTTGTCACATCTGATAATGTATCATTGAAAGCTAGGTTCCACAGCCTCCCCCTACATTTTTTGCTAAGGATTTTATAGTTTTAGTCTTCACCTTTAGGTCTTGATCCATTTTAAATTGGTTTTTGTGTATGACCTGAGGCATGGATCCTGTTTTATTCTCTGCATGTGGAAATCCAATTTTCCCAACACTGTTTATTGAAGAGACTCTTCCTTCCCCATTGAATGAACCTAGCGCCCTTATTGAAAATCAGTTGACCATAGATGTATGGCTTTATTTCTTGAGTCTCAATTCTATTCCATTGGTCTACATGTCTGTCATTATACCTGTACCAGGCTGTTTTAATTACCATGGCTTTATAGAATATGTTGAAATCAGGTGTGAGTCTTCTTCTTTAAGATTGCTTTAGCTCTTTGAGGTCCTTTCCTCTTCCATATAAATTTAAGGATTGGCTTTTCTATTTCTGTAAAGACGGCTGCTGGAATTTTGATGGGGGTTGCATTGAATTTATAGATTGCTTTGGGTAGCATTGATATCTTAACTATATTAAGCATTCCAGTCCACACAGAATGTTCTTCCATTTATTTAGGTCTTCTTTAATTTTTTTAAGTAATGTTTTACAGTATAAATCTTTCACCTTCCTGATTAAATTTATTCCTAGGTACTTTATTCTTTCAGATGCTGTTGTAAATGATAATGTTTCTTTAATTTCCTCTTCTGCTTTGTCATTGCTGATATATAGAAATATGAATGATTTTTGTGTGTTGACTTTGTACTCTGCTACCTTGCAGAATACATTTATTAGTTTTAGTAGCTTTCTTGTGGATTCTTTGGGCTTTTCTATGTATTGGATCACACCATCTGTGAAAAGGAATAGTTTTACTTCCCCCTCCCCTATATACATACCTTTTTTTTTTTTTAAGCTTAATTACTCTGGCTAGGACTTCCAGATGATGTTGAATAGCATTGGTGAAAGTGGGCATCCCTGTCTTGTTCCTGATCCTAGTGGGAAAGCTTTCAGTCTTTCTCCGTTGAATATTATGTAAACTCTGAGTTTTTCACTAATGCCCGTAGGTTCTTTTTGTTATAGTTTCTATCTCTTTGTTGAAATTTTCATTTTATTCCTATAATGTTTTACTCATTTCTTGTAGTCCCTTGTATTTTCCTTTGGTTATTTAAGCGTATTTAATATTGTTGTTTTAGAGTCTTCTGATCTTTCTAGTATCTGAGTTTACATAAGGATGATTTTTGCCTCTTCATTTTGTTTCTATGATTGGGCCATCCTTTCCTGTTTCTTTGTAAGCATGTGATATTTTGTTGAAATGGGGACATTTGAGTATTATAATGTGGTAACTCTGGAACTCAGATTCTCTCCCTTCCCCAGGAGTTGCAATTTTTTTTTTTATAAATTATTGAAGGCTGTAATAGTTCTTCTGTCAGCATCCCTCCTGACTATTTTTTTCAAACACTGCCCTCTAAAGCATGCCTGGACACTAAGGACTCTATTTCACAGCCCATGCCCAACTAATGTTTTGATGGAGATTTCCTCGTACAGGAAATAAAAAAGCAAAAAGAAATCTGATTCTCCCACTTCTAGGGTTTGCTGGTGTTACTTAATGAAGGCCGCAGTCAACTATTTTTTTGGTGACTTTTTCAAGGTAGTTTTTACTATGACTGTTAGCATTGTACTTCAGGATAAATCTTGAAATGTTCTTTATGATGATGAATCCTAACGCCATTCCTCTTCAAGTTGTTATTCCTGGCATAGTAGACCATATGATTGTTCGATTCAAAATGGCCAATGCCAGCCCATTTCAGCTCACTAATGCCTAGGATGTTGATCTTTATGCATTCCATTTCATTTTTGATGATTTCCAATTTTCCTAGATTCATATTTTGTACATTCCATGTTCCTATTACTAATGGATGTTTTGCAGCTGTTTCTTCTCATTTTGAGTCATGTCGTATCAGCAAATGAGGATTCCAAAAGCTTGACTCCATCCACATCATTAAGGTCGACTCCTCTTTGAGGAAGCAGCTCTTTCCCCAGCCATATTTTGTGTGCCTTCCAACCTTTCTGTTTCTTCCCCTCCTGATATTCCCATTATGTGTTTGTTATACCTTTTTCAATTTTCCCACTATACTTGAATAGTCTGTTTCAGTCTTTTTATTCATATTTCACTTTCCTTTTCAGTTTGGGAAGTTTATACTGCCATATCTTCAAGCTCATTGATTATTTCCTTGGCTGTGTCCAGTCTACTGATGATCTCATCAATGGAATTCCTCATTTCTGTTTCAGTGTTTTTGATCTAGCATTTTCTTTTAGTTCTTTCTTAGAGTTACTATCACTACTTACATTACCCATCTATTCTTGTAAGTTGCCTACGTTTTCCATCAGATCACTTAAGATAGTCATCATAGATATTTTAAATTGTAGTCTGATAATTTAAAAATCTGTGCTGTATATGAGTCAGGTTTTGATGCTTGCTTTGTCTCTATAGACTGTGTTTTCTCTAGCCTTATAATTTTTTTTTGAAAGCTGCACATAATGTATTAGGTAATAGGAACTGTGGGAATAGGTCTTTAATATGAGGTTTTATGTTAATCTGGCTGAAAGTGGTGCTGTGTTTAATGTTTGCTGTTGCTGTAGGTGCCAGAGGTTTCATTTTCCTCTAGCATCTTTTTTGTCTCCCTTGCTGCCTTTGAATTTTCCTAGAAACTCATAGATTTTGTGCCTGCAGCTGTCTCATTTATTATACAATGTTATAATGCTGGGGCCTTGTTCATGTGGTAGTGAGTTATTGAGGAGGAGAAGCATTATGTAATATTGAATCTCCATTTTTTCAAGTGGGCTGGGGTCTCTGGGCTATGTTCTTCAGAAGAGTTTTCTAGCCTTTTTTTTTTTTTTTTAATCTCTCATTATGTGAGACAGGAAGGCCAGAGGAGGCTCAAACCATACAATTTCCCTTCTTCTAGATCAGACAAGGCTCTGGCAAAGTGTTTTCTCCTAAGTGCAGTCCCCTGCCACTGAGAAAACAAAGCTCTAGGTTTACTTCCAAATGGCTACTTTTTCCTTTGAGTGTATTTAAAAATTTTTACTTTTCTTCATCTCCTGCCAGAAGCATGAGGGGACTTTTCTGGGATCTTCACTGTAAGAACCTATTCAGGCTGCTTGTTCTCATTTGACTGTTGTTAGGTGCTGTTGAGTTCATTCCAACTCATAACAATGCTGCGTACCATAGAACGAAACACTGCCTGGTCCTGCACCATCCTCACAATTGTTGTTATGCTTGAGCCCATTGTTGCAGCCACTGTGTCAGTCCATCCCATTGAGGGTCTTCCTCTTTTTCACTGACCATCCTCTTTACCAAGCATGATGTCCTTCTCCAGGAACTGATCCCTCCTGATAACATGTCCAAAGTATGCCTCGTCATCCTTGCTTCTAAGGAGCATTCTGGTTGTACTTCTTCCAAGACAGATTTGTTTGTTCTTTGGGCAGTCTGTGGTGTATTAAATATTCTTCACCAACACAGCAATTCAAAGGCATCATTCTTCTTCGGTTTTCCCAATCTCTTACTCATTTGACTGGTCCTCATTTATTTCCACAAAATGAAGGGAGTGGAGAATTAGAGAGATTTCTAGAAGCTTCCCAGATATACACCCGGGAGTCAAATAGATGGATCATAGGCTATGAATATGTTCAATATGACTAAATAATGCCAGATTAGATATTATAGCATTCATTCACTTCAAGTTTGACTTTCAAATCATAGTCACTGTTGTGAAACCAATCAAGGGATTCTTGAAATTTCTTGAGAATACTTTTAAAAATCTGTTTTTTTTTTTTTTTGTGAAAATTTTAATTGTCATATGTGGCTCTTTCATTTGTACAGTCTTTATTTTCGATATTCCTTAAGCCCTTTAGGAGATTCCACAATGAAATATTCATCTTATTTCATTTTGATGACACTCAATTTCTTAGTTATTTGTCTTTAGGTAGCAACAGTCTTTCTGATAGGTTACACTTTCCATTCATATTAATTCTATTATTATTATTATTAATTCTGTCTCTTTATTACCCTTAATGTGAATCATAAAGAAATTGAGTTTGGATTATATTTAAGCACAGCAGGTGTGTAAATTTTATAAGATATCATCACACTTTGTGTATATAGTATTGCATGAGTAGAATGGTCGAATGGTCCAGCAGCCTCAGTTGTGACAGCATCCTATTGTGATTGCCCTAAAATGCTTTATTACTTTTAAAATGTTTATTTGAATGGGGTGGGTGGACACTGCATTGGAAAAAATAACATGTTACAAACTTTTACTAAGCTTAAACTTTTTTAATAGAAAAGATGTAGTTTTATGCAAGTAGAAGGACAAAAGGAACTTTGAAATAAAAGAATAATACATTAAAAGTTAGTTTTCTCTGTTTCTAAAATCAATTGTGTTAAAACTTTCTCAGTGGTTTGATCTGCAAGTATTTTTTATGTATATTTTTATTACATATCCTTGTAAAAATGGCGTGGGAGCAGTGTCTGACCTCCTCCAACCTCACGAGGGAAAAGAGAATCAAGATCAACAGTGCAAGGCTGACTCCCAACAGGTGGAGGCCAGACAAGCCTCCTCTCTCTGCCATCTTTACAAATTCTGACACCAACCATCCCTTACACAGCACTCTCTACTTCTCTGCTGCGTTCGATAATTCATTGCAATGCCCACACAGACCTCAAAGACCATACTCACGATGATGAGGTTTATTATAAGGGAAGTAACAGTTACAATTCAGGCTCAGGAACATTGAAGACATAGTTCTTTCATCAGGACAGCCTCTCCCCAGCTGTGCCCTCAGGCATGCCTCTCCCTGGCCCTCGGCCTCTGCCCAAAGGCACTCAGTTTTCTCTCTCCATGGGCCAGGAAGCCCACCACACTGTCTCCTGCTGCCAGGTCTCTCCTTTCTTGGTGGTGAGCTCCTCTCTGCTCTGGAATTGGCTATCTTTTAAGGCAAACTGACCAATCCTCTTGGTGGACACAATTACTCTATCACACAATCACCTGGGTGGGAGTTACAAGACCATGGCTAGAAAGGCCACACAAAAAAGTAATTAATCCTGCTGCAATCCTTTTCTGTGTTATTCTTAGCAGAAGTAATTTAGGAGATTGGTGGCTGTGACATTATATTCATGCTTCATTCTTTTATTTATTAAACACCTATTTTATGAAAGTACTGTGCCAGGAACTAGAGAGACAGCAAAGTTAAATCAGTTAAGAACCCTGCCCTCGAGGACATAATAGTTTAGGAGGAGAAGAAAATGAGTATATGGATTAAGCATAAGAAATTAAGGTAGAGAGAAGTAGCACCCGTGAAGAAAAATTCTTAGTATTCTTAATATGAAAGTTATTTTCTTCTGTAGGAATTTCAATAATAATCTTTAAAATATGTCTGTAGCTGTAACTATATAAGTATAAAACCTGTTACTAAGCAAATCCTGTTAAGAAGGAAATCCAGTTTAATGCCTTTAGCTTTTGCAGAACAGTCAAGATCATTCAATTGCTATCACCACAAGTGCTATCATTAAGCACAATGCTTCTTACACTTTTTTATCACTGGATGGAATCACAAGAATCAAATCGACTACATCTGTGGAAGAAGATTATGAAGAAGCTCAATATCATTGGTCAGAACAAGGCCAGGGGCCTACTGCGGAACAGATAATCAGTTGCTCCTATGCAAGTTCAAGTTGAAGCTGAAGAAAATTAAAACAAGTCCACGAGAGGCGACATATGACCTACAGTATATCCCACCTGAATTTGTAGACCATTTCAAGAATAGATTTGACAAATTGAATACTAACGACCAGAGACCAGACAAGTTGTGGAATGACATCAAGGACATCATACATGAAGAAAGCCAAAGGTCATTAAAAAGACGGGAAAGAAAGAAAAGACCAAAGTGGATGTCAGAAGAGACTCTGAAACTTGCTCTTGAGCATAGAGTAGCTAAAGTGAACGGAAGAAATGGTGAAGTAAAGTAGCTGAATGGAAGATTTCAAAGGGCCGCTCATGAACATAAAGTATTAAAATATGCAAAGACCTGGAGTTAGAAAACCAAAGTGAATAACACACTTAGCATTTCTCAAGCTGAGAGAACTGAAGAGAGAATTCAAGCCTTGAGTTGCAATATTGAAGGAGTCTATGGGCAAAACATTGAACTACGTAGGAAGCATCAAAAGAACATAGAAGGAATACAGAGTCACTGTACCAAAAAGAATTGGTCGATGTTTACCATTTCAGGAGGTAGCATGTGATCAAGAACCAATGGTACTGAAGGAAGAAGTCCAAGCTGCAGTGAAGGCACTGGCAAAAAACAAGGCTCCAGGAATTAACGGAATACCAGTTGAGATGTTTCAACAAACAAATGCAATGCTGGAAGTGCCCACTCCTCTATGCCAAGAAATTTGGAAGACAGCTACCTTGCCAACTGACTGGAAGAGATCCATATTTGTTCCCATTTCAAAGAATGGTGATCCAACAGAAGGAGGAAATTATGGAACAATATCATTAATATCACACGCAAATAAAATTTTGCTGAAGATAATTAAAAAACAGTTGTAACAGAACATTGACAGGGTACTGCCAGAAAGTAAAGCTGGATTCAGAAGAGAATGTGGAACAAGGGATATCATTGCTGATGTCAGATGAATCTTGGTTGAAAGCAAAGAATACCGGAAGGATGTTTACCTGTGTTTTATTGACTATGCAAAGGCATTCAACAGTGTGAATCTTAACAAATTATGGATGACATTGGGAAGAATGGGAATTCCTTAACTCTTAATTGTGCTCATGAGGAACCTGTACATAGATTAAGAGGCAGTCATTTGAACAGAACAAGGGATTACTGAATGGTTTAAAGTCAGGAAAGATGTGCATCAGGGTTGTATCCTTTTCACCATACTTATTCAATATGTATGGTGAGCAAATAATCTTAGAAGATGATATGAAGAAGAACATGGCATCAGGATTGGAGGAAGACTCATTAACAACCTGAGAATGCAGGTGACACAACCTCGCTTGCTAAAGCTAAGATGACTTGAAACACTTACTGAAGAGTATCAAAGACTACAGCCGTCAGTATGGTTACACTGCAACATAAAGAAAGCAAAAATCCTGACAAATGGACCTATAAGCAACAATATGATAAATGGAAAAAAGATTGAAGTTGTCAAGGAGTTCATTTTACTTGGATCCACAATCCACACCCATGGCAACAGCAGTCAGGAAATCAAAAGACTCATTGCATTGGGCAAATCTGCTGCAAAAGACGTCTTTAAAGTGTTAAAAAGCAAAGATGTCACTTTGAAGATAAAGGTGCACCTGATCCAAGCTATGACATTTTCAGTTGCCTCATATGCATGTGAAAGCTGGACAGTGAATAAGGAAGATCGAAGACTTGATGCCTTTGAATTATGGTGTTGGTGAAGAATACTGAATATACTATTGACTTCCAGAAGAACAAATGAATCCGTTTTGGAATAAGTACAGCCCGAATGCTCCTTAGAGGTAAGGATTGCGAGACTTCTTCTCATGTACTTTGGACATGTTATGAGGAGGGCCTAGACCCTGGAGAAGGACATCATACTTGGTAAAGTAGAGGGTCATTGAGAACAAGGAAGACCCTCAATGAGATGGATTGACACAGTGGCTCCAACAGTGGGCTCAAACATAGCAACAGTTTTGAGTATGGTGCAGAACCAGGCAGTGTTTCATTCTCTTGTACATAGGGTCACTATGAGTTGGAACCTACTCAACCACACCTAACAACAACAACAGGATTTTTAAGAGATTAAATTAGATAATATATATATATAAAGTGCTAACCAGATAGATAGCAAATGCTCAGTAAATGTTAATAGTCTTTGCTGTTAGTAGTGGTTATAGACAACATGAAGAACCTATGACCCAGGCAAAGTTAATGTTCTGTACCAACTGTATTGCCATTCTTTATTAAGTTTTAATTGTGGTAGAAGTGGAAAATAAATAGATTGTTGTACTAATATTGAATAATATTGAAGCCTTATTTTGATATAATCTGGTTGGGCACAAATATTCTACAAATTGTTTTTCAACTAAGAAAATAGAGGCAAATTCATATGTTTTATTTTAATTTATTGAATTTCATATAATCTTTACATTGACTTTTAGACAACAGCAAATTGAAACCACAGTTCTTTGACCAATATGGAGTTTAATATTTGCAGTATTTGAGTTTTATTTATTTCTTTTCCTTGTTATTTAAATTTCCTAGTTCTTTGAGAATGTAGTAAAGTTCTATCATTTCAGATCTCAGAATTAGCATTGAAAACATGGGATTCTTTACCTGGATTGATGAAAGTAATTTATTGTTTGCTGTGTCAAACAAAGCATGCTATTTGTCACATTGTGGTTTGTGTATCTTTTAAGAAGCTTTCAACTTTGATCTAAGTCAAAGTATACTCAGTAGCACAGATGACAGAGTTAAAAAAAAAACAGTGATGTGCATTGTCACTCACAGAAACTCTTTAAATCAACAAATATAGAGAGTTAGGGTAAAAAAATCGTATTACTTTTAAAGAGGCTTGTACATTCTTGTGAGAAAGCAGTCTTCTGCCTTTCTGAGAATAGACAAAGGTGCGGAACAATTTATTAGTTAAAGATTGAGTTCACTGTGTGCAATCAAAAGGTGCCTCTTTAAGGCCAGATTCTGGCCCTCGCTTGTATTTTTAGGTAAACAGTTGCATTTAAAAGACATTGCAGAACTGGGCTCAGTGCACATAAAAGCGGCTTTCTTAAACTGTCATCAGAGTGGATTTTAGAACGTGCTTTTAATACTTACAAGGTTGATGTTTGCCTTTTAAAAAATGCTGTTTGAGATAGCTTTTTATTTAACTTTTACCTCTGCATGCCTTTCACCTGATTTGTGGCAGCATTACGGAAACTCACCTTGTTGTGAGACTAGACAAAGATTTCAAAAAATGTTGCACAATGTGTCCTGTAAAAAGTCAAGGCTTAAAAAAAATCCTGTTTAAACACAATAACAACTGGATGAAAAACAAAGGCATATAATCTTAATCTGAACATTTGGTTTCAGATTCCTTTTTTTGAGTTTGGGTTGATTATACTCTGAGATAAATTAATTGCCTCCTAGAATTTCTCTTCTACTTCAGACTCCTTTATGGTTTTAACAAACAATGATTCACATCAATAAAAAAAAGACAAAATAAAGAGATTTGGGAAGTAGAACATTTATATATACTTAGTCTGTACCCTACAAGATTATGTTTCTTTGGCATTCACTCTGTTTCATGGTTTTACAGCAATAACTTTCCTGTAAATTTTGTCTAACTTTAGGTTACAAAGATTTTGCTTATGATTTCTCCTAAACATTTTATAGTTTAAGGTTTTAAATTTAGATCTATGATGCATTTTGAGTTAGTTTTTATATAAAGTTTAGGTTGAGATAATTTTTCTTTTGCATATGTATGTCCAATTATTCCAGCAGCATTTATTGGAAAGACTATTCTTTCTCCTTAAATTGTCTTTACACTTTTGTCAAAGATCAAATGGCCAAGTTTATGTGAGTCTATTTCTGAACTCTCTGTTATATCCACTGATATGTTTTTCTATCCCTTTGTCAATACTACATTGCCTTGATTACTGTTTTATAGTAATTCTTAAAATTGGATAATGTGAGTGCTCCAACTTTGTTCTTCTTTTCCAAAATTGTTTTCACTGTTTTAGATTTTTTGCATTTTTATATCAATTTAAGAATCAACTTGAATGTATATACTAAAGTCCCACTGCAATTTTGATTGGGATTGCATTAAACCTTTAGGTCAATTTGGGGAGAATCTTCTAATCCATGAATATTATATATCTCTGCATTTAGTTAGTTCTTCCTTGATTTCATTCATCAGAGTCTTATTATATATATATTCTTTCATCATAAGTTTTGTTAAATTTCTATTTAAGTATATAATTTTTGCAGTTATTTTAAATGATATTGTTTTTAAATTTTACTTTCTAATTGTTCATTTCTGGTATATAGCAACATGATTTTTGTGAGTTGACCCTGTATCTTCCAAACTTGCTAAACTCAGTTATTAGTTCTAAGAACTTGTTTTGTAGATTCTTTGGGAATTTCTACATAGACAATGATGTTTTATGAGACTGGGGAACATGTTATTTCTTCCTTTCTAATATGTATGCCTTTTGTTTTTTTTATTGCTTCATTGAATTGGCTAGGACCTCCAGTATGATGTTAAATAGGAGTCGTGAGAGTGGTTATTTTCCCTAAGGAGAAAATAGTCAGTCTGTCATTATTAAATATAACGTTAGTTCTAGGTGTTTTGTAGATGCATTTTATCAGATTAAAGAAGTTCCCTTTTATTCCCAGTTTGCCAACTATTGTTATCATGAACTGACGTTGAATTTTGTTAAGTACTTTTTCTACACCAATTCCTATGATCATATGGTTTTTCTTCTTTTGTCTAGTAATTCGATGAATTGCTTTAATTGATTTTTGGATGTTGAATGAGCCTTGCATTCCTTAGATAACCCCAACTGATAATGGTGTATTTTTTTTTGTTATAATACTAAATTTTATTTGTTAGTATTTTGTTGAGGTTTTTTCATCTGTGTTCATGAGGGATATTGGTGTGTGGTTTGTTTTTCTTGTGATGTCTTTCTCTGTTTTTGGCATCAAGGTAATGTAAAGTAGGGTTTTCTCCTCCTGTATTTTTCATATTTTAAAATATTTTTTGGAAAAGACTGCTTAGAATGGCTATTATTTCTTCTTTAAATGTTGGGGAGAATTTTTAGTGAAGTCATATGGATCTGGAGATATTTTGGAAGGTTATTAACTCTCAATTCAATTTAGTTAATAGGCATAGGGACTCTTCATATTCTCTATTTCTTCTTGGACTAGTGTCTGTAGTTGTGACTTTCAAGGAGTTAGTCTGTTTCATCTAAGATATCAAATTCATGTTTATAGAGTTACCGTCCTTTCATACCCAGTGATATTATCTTTTCAGTTTCTGCAATGATAGCTTTTATTTTATAACTGATATTGTGTTTTCTCGGTTTTGCTTAAAATGTTGTTGTTGGTAGTGCCGTTGAGTTGGTTCTGACTCATAGCTAACCTATGTACTACAGATCAAAACTACCTGGTCCTGTGCCATCCTTATAGTCATTGTTATGCTTGAGCATGTTGTTGCAGTCACTACGTCAGCCCATGTCGTTGAGAGTCTTCCTCTTTTTCGCTGATGCTCTACTTTACCAAGCATCATGTCCTTCTCCAGGGACTAGTCCTTCCTGATAACATGTCCAAAATGTGTGAGATGTTGTCTCGCCATCCTTGCTTCTAAGGAGCATTCTGGTTGTCCTTTTTCCAAGACAGATTTGTTCATTATTTTGGCAGTCCATGGTATATTCAATATTCTTTGCCAACACCACAATTCAAAGGCTTCAATTCTTCTTCTGTCTTCCTCATTCATCCTGCAGCTTTCACATGCATATGAGGCAATTGAAAACACCATGGCTTGAGTCAGGTGCACCTTAGTCTTCAAGGTGACGTCTTTGCTTTTTAGCACTTGAAAGAGGTCTTTTGCAGCATATTTGCCCAATGCAATGCACCTTTTGATTTCTTCACTGCTGCTCCCATGGGTGTTGACTGTGGATCCAAGTAAAATGAAATCCACGACAATATCAGTCTTTTCTCTGTTTATCACAGTGTTGCTTATTGGTCCAGTTGTGAGGATTTTGGTTTTCTTTATGATGAAGTGTAATCCATGCTGAAGACTGTAGTCTTTCATCTTCATCAGTAAGTACTTCAAGTCCTCTTCACTTTCAGCAAGCAAGCTTGTGTCATCTGCATATCACAGGTGGTTAATTAGTCTTCCTCCAATCCTGATTCCCTGTTCTTCTTCATGTAGTCCAGCTAAGGATTATTTGCTCAGTATAGAGATTGAGTAAGTATGGTGAAAGGATGCAACCCTGACGCACACCTTTCCTGACTTTAAAGCAGTCGGTATCCCCTTGTTCTGTTCTCATGACTGCCTCTTGGTCTATGTACAAGTTCCTCATGAGCACAATTAAGTGTTCTGGAATTCCCATTTTTCGCAATGCTATCCATAATTTGTTATGATCCACACAGTCAAATGCCTTTGCATAGTCAATGAAACACAGGTAAACAAGACTCCAGGAAAAGATGCAATACCAACTGAGATGTTTCAACAGATGGATGGAGCACTGGGAGTGCTCACTTGTCTATGCCAAGAAATTTGGAAGATAGCTACCTGGTCAACCACCGGGAAGAGATCCATATTTATACCTATTCCCAAGAAAGGTGACCCAACCAAATGTGGAAATTATCGAAGAATATCGTTACTATCACACACAAGTAAAAGTTTGCTAAAGATCATTCAAAAGTGGCTGCAGCAGTATATTGATAGGGAACTGCCAGAAATTCAAGCTGGATTCAGAAGAGAACATGGAATCAGAGATATCATTGCTGATGTTAGATGGATCCTGGCTGAAAGCAGAGAATACCAGAAATATGTTTACCTGTGTTTTATTGACTATGCAAAGGCATTTGACTGTGTAAATCATAACAAATTATAGATATTATTGTGAAGAATGGGAAGTCCAGAACACTTAATTGTGCTCATGAGGAACCTGTACATAGACCAAGAGACAGCCGTTCAAACAGGACAAGAGGATACTGCATGGTTTAAAGTCAGGAAAGGTGTGCGTCAAGGTTGTATCCTCTCACCATATCTATTCAATCTGTATGCTGAGCAAATAATCCGAGAAGCTGGACTATATGGAGAAGAATGGGACATTAGGATTGAAGGAAGACTCATTAACAACCTGCGTTATGCAGATGACACAACTTTGCTTGCTGAAAGTGACAAGGACTTGAAGCACTTATTGATAAAGATCAAAGACTATAGCCTTCGGTATGGATTACACCTCAACATAAAGAACGCAAAAATCCTCACAACATCATGAAAAATGGAGAAAAGATTGAAGTTGTCAAGGATTTCCTTTTACTTGAATCCACAGTCAACACCCATGGAAGCAGCAGTCAAGAAATCAAAAGACTTATTGCATTGAGCAAATCTGTTGCAAAAGACCTCTTTAAAGTGTTAAAAAGCAAAGATGTCACCTTGGAGACAAGGTGCACCTGACCCAAGCCATGGTGTTTTCAGTCACCTCATATGCATGCAAAAGCTGGATGATGAATAAGGAAGATTGAAGAAGAACTGACACCTTTGAATTGTGGTGTTGGCGAAGAATATTGAATATACCATGGACTGCCAAAAGAATGAACTAATCTGTCTAGGAAGAAGTACAACCCGTATGCTCCTTAGAAGCAAGAATGACGAGACTACGCCTCACATACTTTGGACATGTTATCAGGAAGGATCAGTCCCTGGAGAAGGACATCATGCTTGCTAAAGTAGAGGGTCAGTGAGAAAGAGGAAGACCCTCAATGAGATGGATGATTTAGTGGCTGCAACAATGGGCTCACACATAGCAACAATTGTGACAATGGCGCAGGACTGAGTAGTGTTTGGTTCTGTTGTACATAGGATCACTATGAGTAGGAACCGACTCAATGCTACCTAACAACAACAACAAAACAACTTTCTGGTATTCTTTGCTTTCAGCCAGGATCCATCTGACATCATCAATGATATCCTTTGTTCCACGTCGTCTTCTGAATCCAGCTTGAATTTTTGGCAGTTCCCCGTCAATGTACTGTTGCAGCTGCTTTTGAATGATCTTCAGCAAAATTTTGCTTGCATGTGATAGTAATGATATTGTTTGATAATTTCTGCATTTGGTTGGATCACCTTTCTTTGGAATAGGCATAAATATGGATCTTCTCCAGTTGGTTGGCCAGGTAGCTGTCTTCCAAATTTCTTGGCATGGATGAGTGAGCACTTCCAGCACTGCATCCATTTGTTGAAACATCTCAGTTGGTATTCTGTCAGTTAATGGAGACTTGTTTTTTGCCAACGCCTTCAGTCCAGCTTGGATCTCTTCCCTCAGTACCATCGGTTCCTGATCATATGCTACCTCCTAAAATGGTTGAGTGTCAACCAATTCTTTTTAGAACAGTGAATCTGTGTATTACTTCTGTCTTCCTTTGATGCTTCCTGTATCGTTTAATATTTTCCCCATAGAATCCTTCAGAATTGCAACCGGAGGCTTGAATTTTTTCTTCAGTTTTTTCAGCTTGAGAAATGCTGAGCGTGTTCTTCTCTTTTGGTCTCCTAACTCCAGGTCTTCACATGTCATTATAATACTTTATTTTGTGTTCTTGAGCTGCCTTTTGAAATCTTCTGTTTACCGTTTTTCTTCATCATTTCTTCCATTTACTTTAGCTACTTGATATTCAAGAGCACATTTCAGAGTCTCTGCTGACATCCGTTTTGGTCTTTTCTTTCTTTCATGTGTTTGTAACGACCTCTTGCTTTCTTCATGTATGATGTCCTTGATGTCATTCCACAACTCATCTGGTCTTTGCTCATTAGCGTTCAACGCGTTGTATCTATCTGTTCTTGAGATGATCTCTAAATTCAGGTGGGATATACTCGAGGTTGTACTTTGGCTCTGGTGGACTTGTTCTAATTTTCTTCAGTTTCAACTTGAGCTTGCATATGACCCCTGGCCTTCTTCCAACTAATGATATTGAGCTTTTCCATCTTCTCTTTCCACAGATGTAGTCGATTTGATTCCTGTGTATTCTATCGAGCGAGGCCCACTTGTATAGTCGCTGTTTATGTTGTTGAAAAAAGGTATTTGCAATGAAGAATTCGTTGGTCTTGCAAAATTCTATGATGAGATCTCCGGCATAGTTTCTATCACCAAAGGCATATTTTCCAACTTCCCACCCTACTTCTTTGTGTCCAACTTTCGCATTCCAATCACCAGTAATTATCAGTGAATCCTGATTGCATGTTTGATTAATTTCAGACTACAGAAATTGGTGAAAATCTTCAATTTCTTCATCTTTGGCCTTAGTGGTTGGTACGTAAATTTGAATAATAATAGTATTAACTGGTCTTCCTTGTAGGCATATGGATATTATCCTATCACTGACAGCATTGTACTTAAGGATAGCTCTTGAAATATTCTTTTTGACAATAAATGCAACGCCATTCCTCTTCAAGTTGTCGTTACTGGCATAGTAGACCATATGATTGTCTGATTCAAAATGACGAATACCAGTCAACTATTTTAAGCAGTAAAAAATAGTCTGGCTATTTTTTATCAGAGGACCCAGATTAAATGACAAAGTGGGTTCTTGTATAAAAATAGCTAGACTATTTTAACCAATAAAAAATAGTCTGGCTATTTTTATAAAATAACCCATTTTTTCATTTAATCTGTTTTCTCTATTATTAATTCTATTTATATTTGGTTTTTAAAATTTTTATTTGTGTTGTTGAGAATATACACAACAAAACATATACCAATTCAACTGTTTCTTTGTGTACCATCTAGTGACATTGATCACATCCTTGAGTTGAACAGCCATTCTCACCCTCATTTTCTGAGCTGTTCCTCCCCCGTCAATACAAACTCGCTGCCCCCTAAGGTTCCCATCCAATCCTTCAAGTTGCTGCTGTCAGCTTGATCCTACATAGATAACTCTTAAAAGAGATAATGTTCAAGACAGATATTTTTTAGTTTTTACTCGTTAAGTTAAACTATTGTTTGATTTTAAGAAGACTTCAGGAAATATTCTTGGTTTAAGGCTCAAAGATTGTCTCAGGGCAATTGCTTCAGGGGGTTCATCTAACCTTCATGGCTCCAGGAAGTCAATGAGAATTTGAAATTCTGTTCTACATGTTCTCCCTTTTGATCAGGATTCCTCCATAGAATCTTTGATCAAAATGTTCAGTAAGGGTAGTTGGGCAACATCCAGTTCCCCTGGTCTCAAGGCAAAGGAGGCAGTTGTTCAGGGAAGCAGTTAGCCAGCACATGTTCCATATCCTCCTTCTATTCTATAAAGAAAGACTCTCTTTCTTCCTCCATTGCTCGGCAGAGACTAATTTCTATTTGTTTGATTTTTTTCTGTTTACCTTGTTATTTCTTTCCTTCTGCTTGCTTAAGTTTATTTTTCTCTTTTTGTAGTTTCTTAACATGAAAGTTTAGATGATTAATTTGAGACCTTTCTTTTTTCTAATGTAAGCATTTAATGGTATAAAGTTTTCTCTAAGCATTGCTTTAGCTGTAGTTTCAGTCGCCTCATACGCATGCGAAAGCTGAACAATAAATAAGGAAGATGAAGAAAAATTGATGCCTTTGAATTTTGATGTTGGCAAAGAATATTGAATATTCAACAAATCCGTCTTGGAAGAAGTAGAGAATGCTCCTTAGAAGTGAGGGTGGCGAGACTTCGTCTCACATACTTTTGACAGGTTATCAGGAGGGACCAGTTCTTGGAGAAGTCTGTCATGCTTGCTAAAGTACAGGGTGAGCAAAAAGGAGGAAGACTCTCAATGAGATGGATTGACAGTGACTGCAACAATGGGCTCAAATATAGCAACGATTGTGAGGTTGGGCAGGACCAGGCAGTATTTGGTTGTGTTATATATTATGAGTCGTTATGAGTCGAAACTGACTTGACAGCACCTAACAACAACAACAGCGTTTTCATTAGCTTTCAGATCTATGGGGTTTTAAATTTCCTTTGGGACTTTCTCTTTGACCCAAGTGTGTTGTTTAATTTCCAAGTGTTTAGAGATTTTTGTTGTCTTTCTGTTATTAATTTCTAGTTTGATTCCATTATTTTTAGAGAACATACCCTGTATGTTTTCAATTCTTAATATAATATGTAGTGTATACAAAAGTTTATATACCTACAAACTTTTTATTATATTAACTTATATAACTTTTTAATTATGTATCTATATATAAACTCAAATATATATGAGTTTAACAAACATTCTTGAACCCAACACCCCAGTATAGGGACTAGAAGATTACCAAAACCTTACATCTACCCTTGCTCCTGTCCTATTCCATCCCAGCAACTCTTCTACAGAAGTAACCACCATTATGAATTTGGTGTTTATCACTTCCTTGCTTTTTTTAATATAGTTTTATTCCACATGTTCCTAATCCCCAATAAGGTATTTAAATTCTTTTCGAGTTTTATGAAAATGTTATCATACTGAATATCATATTCTATGACTACGACTTTTTTTCCATTCAGTATTATGTTTTTCAGAATCATCCATGTGTTAGTTACCTACTGTAGTTTTATGCAAATAACACGTGCCTTCTGCATCTGTTTGCTGGCTTCCCCCTCCCCCCATGAGATACATTCCTATGTGCACTATGCTAATTTTTTTTTAGCCTTTTTTTTTAAAAATTGTACTTTAGGTGAAGGTTTACAGAACAAATAGTTTCTCATTAAACATTTAGTATGTATATTGTTTTATGGCAATGGTTAACAACACCACGACATGTCAGCACTGTCCCTTCTCAACCTTGGGTTCCCTATTACCAGCTTTCCTGACCCCTCCTGCCTTCTAGTCCTTGTCCCCGGACTGTTGTGCCCCATTCATCTTGTTCTGTTTTATGGGGCTGTTTAATCTTTGGCTGAATGGTGAACCTTGGGAGTGACTTCATAACTGAGCTAAAAGGGTGTCCAAGGGCCATACTCTTGGGGTTTCTCCAGTCTCTGTCAGGCCAGTAAGTCTGGTCTTTTTTTGTGAGTTAGAATTTTGTTCTACATTTTTCTCCAGCTCTGTCTGGGACGCTCTGTTGTGATCCCAGTCAGAGCAGTCAGGGTGGTAGCTGGGCACCATCTAGTTGTACTGGACTCAGTCTGGTGGAGGCCTTGGTAGCTATGGTCCGTTAGTCCTTTCGACTAATCTTTTCCTTGTATCCTGTTCTCTTCATTCCCCCTTGGTCCTGAAGGAGTGAGACCAGTGGAGTATCTTAGATGGCTGCTCACAGGCTTTTAAGACCCCAGAAGTTACTCACCAAGGTAGAACTTAGAACATTGTCTTTATAAACTGTGTTATGCCAGTTGAGCTAGATGTTCCCTGAGACTATGGTCTCCACAGCCCTCCACCCTGCAGTTCAGTCCCTCAGGGAGTTTGGATGTGTCTCTGGAGCTTCCATGACCTTTCCTTGTACAAGCTGTGCTGGCTTCCCCAGTATTGTGTAATATCTTACCCTTCACCAAAGCTACCACTTATCTATTGTCTATTTGGTATTCCCCACCCCCACCCCTCCCCTCTCTCATAACCAATAAAGATTGTTTCTTTTTGTGTGTAAACTTTTTCATGGTTTTTTATTGTAGAGGTGTCATACAATATTTGTCCTTTTATGATTGACTTATTTCACTCAGCATAATGTTCTCCAGTTTCATCCATATTATGAGATGTTTCACAAATTCATCATTGTTCTTTATCATTGCATAATACTCCATTGTGTGTATGTACCATAGTTTATCCATTCATCTGTTGATGGACATCTCGGTTGTTTCCATCTTTTTGCTGTTGTGAACAGTGCTGCAGTGAACATGGGTGTACTATGCTAATTTTTTTACAGCAACACGTGGAAGAGGATTTGCATGGCTGTTGTTGTGAGGGTGGCTCACAGGGGGAGGGCATGGCCGCAAATAAACGCAGAAGGTGCGTGTTATTTCTGTAAAAATACAGAAGTGCTGCCATAACAAAAGTACCAGAAGTGGGTGACTTTAAAGAGCAGGAATTTATTTTCTCACAGTTTAGGAGACTAGAAGTCCAAATTCAGGGTGTGGCTCTAGGGGATGTTCCTCATTGCCAGTAGCGCCTGGAATTCCGTGGTATTCTTTGGCATTCCTTTGTTTTTCTTGGCATCTGTCTTCCCTCTATGTGTTTATTTGGCTCTTATAATTCAGAAGTGATTAGGTTTAGGACCCACTCTACTCTGATATGACATTATTAACATAACAAAATAAAACCTCTATTTCCACACAGAGTCGTATTTACAGGTATAGGGGTTAGGATTTCAACACATTTTCTGGGGGCACAATTCAATTTGTAACTATACATGTTGCATATAGTTGAGGTAATTTATTTTTCATTGCTACATAATATTCTACTATATGATGCTTATACCATAATTTGTTTATCCATTCTCCAGTCAGTGGACATTAAGGTATTTTTCTGTTTTTTTTTTCCATTACAATTAGAGTTGCTATGAATATTCCTACATATCTTTTGTGGTATACAATTGCAAGAAATTTCCTAGCATATATACTTACTAGTGCAATTGCTAGATAACTTATGCAGTTGTTCAACTTATCAACAAGCTGCTTTTCATAGTGGTTGTAGCAATGTATATTCCCAAGCACAGTATGTAAAGTTCTCATTAATCTACCAAAAAAACCCAGAAGCACACAAATACCAAATTTATTGCCATTGAGGCAACCCCGTATGTTACAGAGTAGAACTGCTTCACAGGATTTTCATGACTGTAATATTTATGGAAGCAGATCACCAGGGCTTTCTTCTATGGCACTGCTGGGTGGGTTCGAACAGCCAACCTTTAGTAGTTGAGCGCAAAGTGTTTGCACCATGCAGGACCTTTCACTAATCTACAGTCTCTCCAGTACTGAGTATTGTCAGACTTAAATATTACTGATTAGTAGTTGTAACATGTTATATTGTAGTCTTCATTTGAATTTCCCCAATTACTGAGGTAGAGCACCTTTTTATATAATAATTTTCTGTTCTTATTTACACTTTAGTAAAATCCCCATTCATGACTTGTTCTATTCACCGATTGTCATTTATCTTTTTCTTACTGATATGTAGTGCTCTATGTAGTCTGAATGTAGGTACTATGTCAGTTAAAATGTGTTGTAATATCTTGTCCCAGTGTGTGGCTCATTTTTTCTTTTCTTTTTTTTTTTTTCTACTTCAGGTGAAGGTTTACAGAACAAATAGTTTTTCTCATTAAACAGTCAGTACACATATTGTTTTATGACATTGGTTAACAACCCCACGACCTATCAACCCTCTCCCTTCTTGACCCTTTTTTTTTTTTTTTGGTGAAAATATACATAGCCAAAGACAGACCATTTCAAAAATTTCTACATGCACAGTTCAGTGGCGTCGATTATGTTCTTCCATTTCTGCTGCTATTCTCACTTTAGATGAAGGTTTACAGAACAAAATAGTTTCTCATTTAACAGTTAGTACACATGTTGCCCTGTGACAATGGTTCACAACCCCACTACATGTCAACACTGCCCTTACTCAACCTTGAGTTCCCTATGAGTTTCCTATCACCAGCTTCCTGTCCCCTTCTGGCTTCTAGTCCTTGTCCCTGGACTGCTGTGCCTCATTAGTCCCATATTGTTTTATGGGGCTGTCCAGTCCCTGGCTGAACGGTGAACCTTGGAAGAGACTTCACCACTGAGCTAAAACAGTGCCTGGTGGCCATACTCTTAGGGTTTCTCCAGTCTCCTTTAGGCCAGTAAATCTGGTCTTTTTTGTGTGTGTTAGAATTTTGTTCTACATCCTTCTCCAGCTCTGTACAGAACCCTCTGTTGTGATCCTGGTCAGAGCAGTCAGTGGTGGTAGCCGGGCACCATGTAGCTGTACTGGACTCATC
>NW_004443956.1:20968553-20969804 GCF_000243295.1 Trichechus manatus latirostris | reverse complement strand
TATCCAAGTGTTTGTCTTCAATTCCACTGATCCTATCTTCCACCGTTTCAAATCTGCTTTTCAGCCCTTCTATGACATCGTCCATTTCTGAAATCTTTTGTTTATCTTTTGGATTTCTAATTGTTGTCTTTGTATAATTTCTAGTTGTGAATTTATTTTGGCATTGTGTTCCTGCATTATTTTCCTGAATTATTCCAATTTTTGGTCTGTATTTTCCATGAATTTGTCTATTTTTTTCCTCATGTTTGTTAGCTTTTTGCCTCAGCTCTTGGAGAATTCTGAGTATTAGAGATTTGAATTCTCTATCAGGTAGTTCTAGTGCATTTTCTTCCACAGGAAAGTCATCTGGTGTTTTATTTTGGACGCCTACTGGAACCATCCTGTCTTGTTTTTGTAAATGTTTTTATATTGTGTGCTGTCTTCGGGGCATTCAGTAGTTAGTTTTCTTGTGTATTGATTGTAGATTTATTTGTTTCATTGCTTTTTTTTTTTTAAATTTGACTATGTCTGAGCAAGTGGACTGTGTGTTCTTTGTTGTTTGCTCATCTGTGGGCATGATACTTTTCACTTCCTTCTCCAATTGGCAGGGTCAGTCACTCAGATATGGTACGGCAGGGGAGGTCTAGCTGAAGACGAGTTACTGGGACGGGTTGTTTGTGGCATTTACTATAGTACCAGGGTGGGTTGGCAATCAGTGCAGGGCAGGTTCCAGTAGGCTGTGCCTGTGCTGCTTGGTGGTGTGATGTTAAGCGCACGGTGCAGGTATGTAAGATGTAGCGGGGAGATTGTTATTTGTGGAGCTAAGATGGATATGGGAGAGAGGAGAGAGGAGCCAAAAACATACAAACAAAAAAGAAGGCTAGGAGAGCTTGCCGTTGGAGTGGATAGATGAGAGACTACGAAATGGAGAAAAACAGAAAGGGGAAGAGGAAGAAAAGAAAAGAAGGAATAAATAAAAATCGGAAAGTTTAAAGAACCTGAAAGTTCCCAGGGATCCCACCGGTGCAGCTATGAGGTCTGGAGAAGTCGTTCTCAGGTGTTGCAGTGCAGCCTGGCTAGATGGTGTAGAGGTATACAATGCCAGGTATTCAGGGAACAGAAAGAGAAGGAAGATATAGAGAGATGCGAAACTGAGTAATGAAGAAAGACAAAAAGGGGAAAAGAGAGAAAAGAAAAGAAAACAAATTAAATAAAAAAAAGAACAAGAAAATCCCCCAGAAAAAAACGAAAAAAAAAAAAAAAAAAAAAAAA
>NW_004443956.1:20949319-20968432 GCF_000243295.1 Trichechus manatus latirostris | reverse complement strand
TCTGCACGTCTGTGCAAGCCGAGGGGGTATTTTCCTTGCCACGCAGCACTCTCTGGCCAGAAAGGGCTCTCAACTCAAGAAAAGGAAAAGAAAACAAACAATCAATTCAAGACAAACGAACAAATGCCCCGGGATCCCACTAGCGTGGCCGCCCAGACCGGGAAGCAGCTCCACGCTTGAACGGAGCTCCACAGCCCCTCAGGAAGAAGCAAAGATGGTGCACGGAGCCAGGTATTTTAGTGAAAGGGTGGGGGGGGAAGGTGGTGAGAGGTAAGGAAGATATCAAAAGAAGCAGGAAAAAAACGCAACACCAGCAGCCAACAAATGGCACTCAGAAAGCCAGCTAGTGCAGGCTGTTTCTCGGACAAGAGACTGTGTTCACAGGAAGCAGAGGAGGCCGAGTGTGGGTAAAGGAGGGTAGGGAGTGGTAAAGCATATATCACAAATTACTGGAGCTCTGCAGCCATTCAGGAAGAAGGAAAGATGGCACACGGAGCCAGGTATTTGAGTGAAAGGAGGGGGTTGTGGTGAGAGGTAAGGTAGAAATCAAAATAAGCAGAAAAAAGCAACACCAGCAGCCAACAAATGGGACTCAGAGAGCCAGCCCGTTCGGGTTTGTGGAATCCAGGCAGCCAGTGTTTCCCGGACAAGAGATTGTGGCCGCAGGGAGCATAGGAGGCCAAGTGGGGGTGAAGAAGGGTGGCGGGTGGGAAAGCGTATATCGAAAATTACCAGTAGTTTTATCTCCCGCTGGAAGCTCCGTGAAGGTGCTTTCTCATACCGCCTGTTTGTTGGTCTCCGATAGGAGTCCAAGATGTGAATCCACACTCTGTTAGCTGTTAGGGGACCTCTTCATGAATCTCTCTTCTCTCTCCGTTCTCTGTCAGTTTTCTCACTCCATTTGGTGCTTGACTGAGTTCTTTATCTCTTCATTTGATGTTTTAGGGTTTCAGGATTGTTGTTTTCTCTGTTCGGCTTAGTTTTTCAGATCTTTGCTGTGGAGCGACGGCGTGGTGCTTCTGCCTAGAGTGCCATTTTGCCAGAAGTCCTTGAAAGTTTTTTTTTATAACCGTTGCAATCTCTTCGCTTGTAGATCTGTTCAGATTTTCAACATCACTTTGTGTTTGTTTGGGTAGGTAGTGTGTTTCTAGAAATTTATCCATTTCCTCTAGGTTTTCAAATTTGCTGGAGTATAGTTTTTCATAATACTCTTTTATGATCCTTCTTGTTTTAGTTGCGTCTGTTGTCATGTTCTGCATTTCATTTCTTATTTGGATTATTTGCATCCTCTCCTGTTTTTCTTTTTTCAGTTTGACCATTGGTTTTTCGATTTTGTTGAACTTTTAAATGAACCAACTTTTGGCTCTGTTGATTCTATTGTTGTTCTATTCTGTATTTCATTTATTTCTTCTCTGATCTCTATTATTTTCCTTTTTCTAGTGCCTGTGGGCTTTTTTGCTGTTCTCTATTTAAGTTGTGTAGTTAATGTTTTGATTTTGTCCTTTCTTTTTTGATGTATGTATCTATTGCTATAAATTGTCCTCTGAGGACTGCCTTTGCTGTGTCCCAAAGGTTTTGGTATGATATGTTTTCATTGTCATTTGATCCAGGAATTTTTTGATTCCATCTCTGATTTCTTCTATTAGCCAGTGGTTTGTAAGCAGGGTGTTACTCATTTTTCATGTAATTGATTTTTTTCCTTGCTCTTTCTGTTGTTAATTTCTACCTTGATAGCACTGTGGTCAGAGAAGATACTTTGTATTATCTCAATGTTTTGGGTTTTGTTCAGAGTTGCTCTGTGGTCTAAGATGGGGTCTATTCTGGAGAACATTCCATGTGTGTCGGCAAAGAATGTCTGCTTTGCAGCTGTTGAGTGAGAGTGTTCTATATATGTCTGTGAAGTCACATTGGCTGATTGTGCCCTTTAGGTCTTCTGTGTCTTTGTTGAGTTTCTTTCTAGATTTTCTGTCCTTTACCGAGAGTGGTGTGTTGAATTCTCCTACTATTATTGTGGAACTGTCAGTTTCTGTTTTCAGTGCTGTTAAAGGTTATTTTATGCATTTTTGAGCCCTGTCTTTGGATGTGTAAATGTTTATCATGGTTATGTCTTCATGATGAATCATCCGTTTAATCATTATATAGTGCTCTTCTCAGTCTTTTATGGTAGAGTTTGTTTTAAAGTCTGTTTTATCTGAGATTAGTATTGCCACTCCTGCTCTTTTTTGGTAGCTGTTTGCTTGGTATATTTTTTTCCATCCTTTGATTTTTCATAAATTTACATCTTTGTTTCTAAGGTGTGTCTCTGTAGATGGTATATGGATGGATCCTGTTTTTTTATCCATGCTGTCACTCTCCATCTCTTTATGGGTACATTTAGGCCATTTACATTCAGTGTAATTATTAACACATGTGAGTTTATTGCTGTCATTTTGTAGTGCTTTTTTGTTGTACTGACGTTTTCTTTGTTCCTCTTACTCTCCTGTGCTGAGTTCCTTTAGTCCGTGGATTTTTTTTTCATTTCTTTTGTCTTTTTAGAGTTTGCTTTTACTGAGACTTTATGTTTTTCTTCTTTATTTTGATGAGTAGGTTTGTTAACTTTCTTTGTGGTTACCTTGAAATTTACCCTTATCTTCCTGGATTTGAACCAGTCTATTATTACTTGTTATCGCCTTGCCTTCCTCTCTGTTGGAAGGTTCTATACCAACACCACTTATTCCCTTCCTTATTGTTTTGATGTTGTTGTCATTTACAGATTTACTTCTCTGGTTCCATGTTGTAATTCTTTTGGTTTTGGATAGTCCTTTTAAGTTCATTTCCTAGGTTGGTACTGGCTGATAGAATCTTACTTCCTAAATTCAGCCTGTGGTCTGATGTTTGTTCTCAGACCGAAGGATTCTCTTTAATAATTCTTGTAAGTTTCGTTTGGTTTTTACATAGTCCCTTAATTTCTGTTTATCTGGAAATTTCCTAATTTCACTACCATATTCGAATGAGAGTTTTGTATGGTATGTTATTCTTGGCTAGCAATTGTTTTCTTTCAAGGTTTATACGTGTCATCGCATTGCCTTCTTGGTTTCTGCTGAATAATCTAAGCTTAGTCTTATTGTTTCTCCTTTGTATGTGCCTTTTTGTTTTTCTCAAGGTACTCTCAGGATTCTTTGTCTTTGGTCTTAGAAGTGTGATTATGATATGCCTTAGTGATTTTCTTTTGGGGTCTATCCTATATGGGGTTCGTTGAGCTTCTTGGATGGTCAGCTTTTCACCATTTATGATATTGGGCAAGTTTTCTGTCAGCAGTTCTTCAGTGATCCTCTCTGTGTTTTCTGTTTTCTCCTGTTCTGGAACTCTGATCACTCCTAAATTTTTGCTTTTGATTGTATCCCACACAATTCTCAGGGTTTCTTCATTTTTCTTCCTTCTTTTTTCTGGTTTTTCCTCAGAGTTGTATCCAAGTGTTTTTTTCAATTTTGCTGATCCTGTTTTCCATCGTTCCAAACCTACTTCTCAGCCCTTCTATGTAACAGTGTCCATTTCTGAAATCTTGTTGTTTATCTTTCAAATTGTTGTTTTTGTATGATTTCTAGTTGTGAATTTATTTTGGCATTTTGTTCCCGTATTATCTTCCTTAATTCTTCCATTTTTTTGTCTGTATTGTCCATGAATTTGTCCATTTTTTCCTCATTTGCGTCTGCTTTTTGCTTCAACTCTTGGATAGCTCCAAATATTAGAATTTGATTATCAGATAGTTCTAGTGCCTTTTCTTCTACTGGAAAGTCAGCTGGTGTTTTATTTTGGACACCTACTGGAACCATCCTGTCCTGCATTTTTATGTTTTGATATTGTCTACTGTCTTTGTGACATTAAGTAGTTATTTTCCTCATTTATTGATTGTATACTTGTTTGTTTCAACCTTCCTTTTTTTTTTCAATTTGGTTATGTTTGAGCAGGTGGGCTGTGCATTCTTTTTTATTTGCTTCTCTGTGGGAACTATACTTTTCACCCCTTGTCCAATGGGCAGGGCTAGTCACACAGCGGTGCTGCTGCAAGGCAGATGCTGCTGAATGGGAGTTGTTGGGATGGGTTATTTGTGGCCTGTACTAGGGCTGACTGGGCAGGCTGGGAATCAGTGCAGGGTAGGTTCCTGTTGGCTGTGCCTGTGCTGTGGGGGTGTGATGTTCAGCGCATGGTGCAGGTAGGCAGGAACTGGGGGGATTGTGGTTGTGTAAAATGGGTATGAGAAAGAGGAGAGACAGAAGAAGGAAACAGGAGTGAAAACAAACAAACAAAAGAGAAAAAATCTGCTAAAGGAGCTTGCTGTTTGAGTGGAGAGATGAGAAACTGAGAAGTGAAGAAAAACAATAAGGAAAAAAAAAAGGGAAAAAGAAAAATAAGTAAGTAAATAAATAATTAGGAAAAAAAAGAAAAGAAAAGCCCCCATGGATCCTACAGTGTGACTGCAATGACCGGGGAAATGGCTCCCAGGCTGTGAAGTACAGCCTGGCTGGAAGGGGTAGAGATGTCACAGTATTCAGGGGGCAGGAAGAGAAGGTAAGTGTGGAGAGACGAGAGACTGAGAAATTAAAAAAGACAAAAAGGCAAAAAGACAGAAAAGAAAAGAAAAAATGCTCCCAAGGAGCACACCATGCAGCTGCACAGACTGGAAAAGTAGCTCCCAAGGTGCACGGTACAGCTCGGCTAGAAGGGGCTCCCAAGCCAAGAAAATAAAAAGAAATCAAACAAACAGACAGAATAATAATAATAAAAAAAGTCCCAGGAATCCTACCAGCATGGTGGTGCATACCAGGAAACAGTTCCACAGTCGAGCAGTGCTTCACAGCCTTTCACGAGGAAGCAAAGATGGCACACAGAGCCAGGTGTTTGAGAGAAAGGAGGGGGAGGCTGTGAGAGGTATGGAAGAAACCAATAGAAGCAGAATAAAACAACACCAGCAACAAACAAATGGTATTCAGGGAGCCGGCCATGTGGGCAGGTCGACTCCGAGTGGCACAGGGTTGAAGCTGGTGCCTCCCAGCCAAGAGACTGTTGCTGCAGGAAGCAGAGGAGGCCAAGCGGAGGTGAAGAAGGGTGGGGGTGGGGAAGTGTTTATTGCTGGTTACTGGTTGTTCTATCTCCTGCTGGGAGCTCGGTGAAGCTGCTTTCCCATACTCTCTGTCTTGCAATCTCTGATGTGGGTGGGGTGAATCCAAGTGTCAGGGACTCTGCACTTCCTGGCTGGCCAGGCTACCACAGCCAGCTATGAAGCGGCAGAGGTGGAGCAGGCAGGAGAAGGATGGGGGATGGGAAGGTGTATATTGCTGGTTACTGGGTGCTCTGTCTCCTGCTGGGAGCTCCGTGAAGCTACTTTCCCATACTCCCTGTCCTCCGATCTCTGACAGGAGTCTAAGATGGCAAATCCGTGCTGTGTTAGCTGATGGGGGGTGGGGGGAATCTTTGCAGGTATCTCTCCTCACTCTCTGTTCTCTGTCAGTTTCTTATTCCATTTGGTGCTTGGCTGAGTTCTTTGTCTCTTCATTTGATGCTTACGGTTACGGGATTGACATTTGTCTTTGTTTTACTTAGTTTTTTTGGTCTTTGCTGTGGAGGGACAACATGGTGCTTCTGTCTAAAGCCCCGTGTTGTGTCCGCTTCCCCTCTCTCTTTGTTTTTTGGTTCTTCTTTAATGCCTTTCAATAAAACTTATAAAATTTCTCCATGTAGGTTTTGCCCGTTTTACGTCAGGCTTATACCTAGTTATCTGAAGTGTTCATTGCTATTTAAATGGTATTCAAAAAATTTGTTTTCTGACAGTCACTGGTTAAGATATGATATTATTATATTTTTTCATGTGTATGTATATATATATATGTATATATATATATATAAACCTGTTGCCATCGAGTTGATTCCAACTAATAGTGACCCTATAGGACAGAGTAGAACTGTCCCATAGCGTTTCAAAGTATTGACTGGTGGATTCGAACTGCCGACCTTTTGGTTAGCAGCCTGAGCTCTTAACCACTGTGCCATCAGGGTTCCATGGATCATATAGTAAACTATTTTAATGAACTTATTTCTGATAATTTAAATATTCTTTTGGGTTTTTTTGACAGTTATATAATCTGTGAATAATGAAAGTTCCTTCTTTTCTGATTCCCAAGCTTTTAATATCTTCTTTTCTCTACTTAAACAATGTTGACTAGAGGAGACAGTAGGCATCATTGTTTTGTTTCTGATAGTAAAGGGAACAGTTCTGAAGTTTCACTACCAAAGTGATATTTGATATAGGTTTTGATAAATATTCTTTATCAATTAAAGATTTTCCTTCTATTCTCTACTTGTTAAGGGATTAGTAATCTATTCCTTGAAAGCTTGATGAAACTCACTTGTAACACCATCTGGATATGACATTTTCTTTGTGGGAAAATTACTGATTCAATATTTTTAATTTTTATAGGACCATTTAGATTTTTTATTATTTCCCGAGTCAGTTTGATTAGTTATGTATTTCCAGGAAATTTTCATTTTTTTCTAAATACTCAAATTTATAAGTATAAAGTGGATTATAATATCATTTTATCTTTATAATTTCTGAAGTATCTGTAGTGACAGTGCTCTTTTCATTCCTGATATTGGTGGTTTGTTCCTTCTCTTTAAATTCTTGCTCAGAGTCAGAAATTTGTTAATTTCACTAGTTACTTCAAAGAAAAAACCTTGGACTTTTGATCCCTCTATTGAATGTTATTTCATTAATTTCTGCTTTATTATTTCTCTCTTTGGGTTTATTTTACTTTTTACCCCCTTTTTGATATGGATTCTTAGCTCGTTTACTTTCAGTTTTTTTTTTTTTTGTAATATAAAGAAAAATCCGAATATTCAACATGAAGAAAACAAAAATCCTCACGCCTGGACCAATAAGCAACATCATGATAAATGAAGAAAGGATTGACATTGTCAAGGATATTATTTTACTTGGATACACAATCCATGCCCATGGAAGCAGCAGTCAAGAAATCAAATGACATATTGCATTGCACAAATCTGCTGGAAAAGATCTCTTTAAAGTGTTAAAAAGCAAAGATGTCACTTTGAGGACTAAGGTGTGCCTGACTCAAGCCATGGTATTTTTAAGCACCTCATATGCCTGTGAAAGCTGGACAATGAATAAGGAACACCGAAGAAGAATTGATGCCTTCGAATTATGGTGTTGGCAAAGAATATTAAATATACCACGGACTGCCAGAAAAATGAACAAATCCTTGGAAGCGAGGATGGTGAGACTTCATCTCATGTACTTCGGACATGTTATCAGGAGGGACCAGTCCCTGGAGAAGGACATCATGCTTGGTAAAGTAGAGGGTCAGTGAAAAAGAGGAAGACCCTTGACAAGATGGATTGGCACAGTGACTGCAACAATGGGCTCAAACATAGCAACGATTGTGAGGAGGGTGCAGGACCAGGCAGTGTTTCGTTGTGTTGTACCATAGGGACGCTGTAAGTTGGAACCAAGTCGACAGCACCTAACAACAAGAAGACTACGGATTTTCTTTTACCAGCACTGGATGCAGGGTAAAGCAAGTACCTGATGGAACCTGTAGTTTGTCTTTCAGTGAGTACTTTGATGGAGTACATGGCACTGACACAGAGAAATTTGGTGGTCAGGAAGAGAACAAATCAATTATTCGAGTTTTGGTTGAGTGAGGTAGCTAGATGAGTTATTAAACCCAATGTATGTGCTTGGTGTTTATAACCTGTTTATGACTGCTACAGAACTGCCTATAAGTCAGTCTATTAAGGCATAAACCTTATGAAGACTAAGCAGCTATGATCAATTTAACAAATATTTATCAAATGCTGTATATGTAATAGGCAGTATTCTAACTTCTTTGAATAAATAGTGAATGCAATGTTTTCCTGTCCTTGAGCATTTCATATTTTGGAGGGAGAAGAAAAATATGTAGGTAGATAATTTTAGTAAAATGAAGTAATTAATATGATAAAGCTATATAGTGTGACATGGGATCTTAATGGAGGGGTACCCAACTCAGACTGAGTGTCAGAGTCAGAGGTCAGAGTCAGGAAAGGTTTCCTAGGATAGATATGCCTGAGCTGGACTCTAAACTTTATGTTGGTCACTTATTCAGAGCATATACCACACCCTGGAGGATATTACCCTAGTTCTGCAAGATGTTGCCGCAAACCTAGTGCCATAACTGAATATTCAGAAGGACATTCTACCATTCTGTTAGGCCAGCTGCTCAAGGTGATGAAGAACATGGAAAGACCAATGAATTGCATGAACACGTGCTGATTGCCACACTTTATTTCCTATGAGTTTCCTGGTTAGAAGTAATGTTGTATGGAATGTTTGATGTTGAAAAGGTATTTTGTAATTCCGTGGATGATGACTTTGGAAAAGGCATTGCAGGCAGGAAAAGCAAATCTATTCCAGAAGAAAATAGCTTTACCTCTTCCATGATGTTTCATGCAATCAGCCTACCATCTGGTGACAGCCAGGTATCCCTGGTATATGGTAACATGTTGAGGACTCAGTGTTGATTTCTGCTGTTGGCAGTTTGGGCACTTACCTGTAGTTGTAGTGAGACTGACCATGTTGCTGAGCCCAGATATAACCTCCATCCTTGTTACCATAGAAAGAGTTCAAGAGTCCATTTGGCAAGGCAAATGGTAAACCAAGTGGCTGGGGGAAAAGGCTATCTGACATTCACAAAATGAATCTTCTAGTCTTTTGCTAATGAAGTTGCCCTTTGGCCATCATTCCCATGTCACACAAATATATTTGCACACTGTGTCCATTGGAGACGTCAATCTACATACTTCCTCCCAAGAATTCCTTGTTTTGGTTGGGTGTATCTTTCTGATATATGGATTAACTCATTATACGTTAGGTTACCAGTGGACTCATAGCCTAGAATTGAAACCATCCAGCCTTGCAGCATATTTAGATATCAGAAAACAAACAAAAAAACAAACCCACTGCTGCCCAGTTGATTCCGACACAGTAGAATTGCCCTTTAGGGTTTCCAAGGCTGTGAATCTTTATGGAATCAGACTATCACATTTTTCTCCCATGGAGTGGCTGGTGGATTTGAACTGCTCACCTTTGGTTAGTAGTTTCCCTGGGGTGTGGCCCACACTACCTTTTATCTCTCAAGAGATAAAAGGATAGGGAAGCAAGCAGAGAGATGGGCACCTCATACCACCAAGAAAGAAGAACTGGGAACAGAGTGCATCCTGGGGACCTGAGGTTCCTGCACAGAGAAGCTCCTAATCTGGGGGAACACTGATGAGAAGAAGGCTGACAGAGAGAGAAAGCCTTCCCCTGGAGCTGACACCCTGCAATTTGGACTTTTAGCCTACTTTACTGTAAGGAAATAAACTTCTCTTTGTTAAAACCATCTACTTGTGGTATTTCTGTTAGAGCAGCACTAGATAACTAAGACAGAATTTGGTACCGAGAGTAGGGTGCTGCTCTAACAGATACCTAAAATGTGGAAGCAGTTTTGAAACTGTGAATGGATAGAGGAGCGGCAACGGCAGAGAACCAACAGCAGCAGAACCAGGAGACCAGTGCGAGATGGTGCTGGAGCTGAACCATGGAGTGAGAGAGCCAAGCACCTGTGCCTCCGGGTACTTATCGGTGAAGCTAGGCTAGCCAACCCACGGAGCGAGAGAGCCAAGTGCCTGTGTGCCGGAGGCTTCCTGGCAGAGTGGGGTGCCTCCAGACACTTATCGGTGAAGGTAGGCTTGCTGACCCAGAGAGCGAGGGAGCTGAGTGCCTGTGTCCCAGAGGCTTCCTGGCGGAGTGGGGTGCTTCTGGGCACTTATCGGTAGAGCTACCCAGCTTTGGAACACTTGCCCCAGCAGGGCAGATGGGGGCTTGAGGCCTGAGGGCCAAGAGGCCACAGGAAGAAGAAGCTGAAGAGAGAAGGAACACAAGAAGCCGAGCTGCCTCAGTCTCAAAAGGTATGCCCATGACCTCAGGGGTTTCAAAGGGTGGAGCCATGGCCTCTGGTGTTTCTAAGGGTGAAGTCGTCACTCCGATGGACTAGGAGAATGGTGCGCCTGAAGCCAAGGGAGGAAAGTTGCCCTCTCAGTGGGCCTGGAAGGTGGGGCTGAAGCCCAGGGCCAAGGGGCCTCCACTTAGAATCTGGAGAGTGTGGTCAATACCTAGTGTCTGGAGGGCAGGGTCATTGTGTAAATTGTCTCAGAGAATAGAGGTTTATTTTCAAAGCCTTGAGGGCTAATGTAAGGTGTTCTGCTGACTTGCTTGACCCCTGTTATCCCTTCTTTCCCTCCAGTTTCTCCCATTTATAATGGAAATGTCTAGCTTGTGCCTGTTCTGCCATTGTACCTTTGTAAGCAGATAACTTGTATTCTAGATTTCACAGATGAAGAGGAATTTTTGGATTTTGGACTTGGAGTTAAGACTTTTGCTATGATATGATGAATATATTTTCCATGTTGCAAGGATGTGATTTTTGGGGGGCCAAAGGGTGGAATGTCATGGTTTGAATTATGTCCCCCCAAAAAATGTGTGTATCAATTTGGCTGGGCCATGATTCCCAGAATTGTGTGGTTGGCCTCCATTTTTGATTGTAATTTTATGTTAAAGAGGATTAGGGTGGGATTGTAACATCATCCTTACCCAGGTCACATCCCTGATCTGATGTAAAGGAAGTTTCCCTGGGGTGTGGCCTGCACCACCTTTTATCTCTCAACAGATGAAAGAGAAGCAAGCAGAGAGTTGGGGACCTCATACCACCAAGAAAGAAGAACTGGGAGCAGAGCGTGTCCTGGGGACCTGAGGTTCCTGCGCAGAGAAGCTCCTAGTCTGGGGGAACACTGATGAGAAGAAGGCCGACAGAGAGAGAAGGCCTTCGCCTGGAGCTGACACCCTGCAATTTGGACTTTTAGCATACTTTACTGTAAGGAAATAAACTTCTCTTTGTTAAAACCATCTACTTGTGGTATTTTTGTTAGAGCAGCACTAGATTACTAAGACAGACATTTTCTTTTTTTTTTTAAAAGCAAAAAAAGTTTTATTCGGCGTATATTCAAAAAGGCAAAAGTGGGAAAGGGACAACCATGCTGCCAGAGCCATGTCTGCCCGAGTCCAAGGAAATATCAGAGAACAGACAAATGTGGGAAAACAGAGAAGCATGCTGCTAGAACCATGTCTGCCCGAGTCCAAAGAATATTACAGAATAGGCAAGAGTGGGAAAACAAATAAGCATGCTGCCACAGCCATGTCTGCCTGAGTCCAAAGACCATTATAGAATCATCCGTATATATTAACCTTACAAATGGGAAGAACCATTGAAAGCTTCACCTTTTCACAGATTGGCTAGAAACTGTGATCCTACATTTTGAATTGTCTTCTTAACAATCACTGGTACAGGTTTCAGTAACGACAGTCAGGAGGGTCTTCACTGGTCCAACAAATTTCTATTTACTAAATGCTAATAGAAAAAGAGTAGAAAGTCTCCTGTGTTCTGTTTGATTGGCTTTATGTGAAGGTTTCCCTAAAAGGTATTTTCCAATATTATCTTAGCTATTGCCTTTATACCTGAGGGCCCCATTGATGTGTCCTTGTGAGTCCTTGTGAGCCCTTGTGAGCCCAGCTCCAGCTGGGTCACATTCTATATGCTCAAGGAGAGGGAGCTGGGTCACATTCTCTATGCTCAAAGAGAGGGAATAATCTCCAATATTATTTCCTAAATCAGTCCCTCCTTTTGATCGGAGATTGGAGTAACAAATCAATTATCAATACTTGGACTTAGTTGAGCTCTTAGATGGCGGCCATTGCAGACTCTTTAAACTCACAGTGCTGGTTTTCCACCGGATACCATCTGGTTCTTCACCAGGATCTTAAGTAAGAGCGATGTTCTCATCAATCACATCGCCGGAGTGAGCAGACTCAATGTACATCAACATTTTAGCCCAAGGCCTTCTTTGTCTTTTAGGTGTGTGTCTCAGTCATCTAGTGCTACTCTAACAGAAATACCACAAGTGGATGGATTTAGCAAAGAGAAGTTTATTCTCTCACAGTCCAGTAGGCTACAAGAACAAATTCAGGGCATCAGCTCCAGGGGAACACTTTCTCCGTCATCTCTGGAGGGTCCGTGTCATCAGTCTTCCTTTGGTCTGGGAGCTTCTCTGCACAGGAACCTCAGGTCCAAAGGACACGCTCTGCTCCCAGCACTGCTTTCTTGGTGGTATGAGATTCCTATGTGTCTCTGCTCGTGTCTCTCTTTTATATCTCAGAAGAGATTGCATTAAGACACTATCTAATCTTGTCAACCTCATCACAGTGATAGAATTTACAACACATAAGGAAATCACATATAATCTCATCATAGTGATAGAGTTTACAGCACATAAGGAAATCACATCAGATTACACAATCATACAACACTGGGAATCATGACCCAGCAAAGCTGACAGATATTTTTTGGGGACACAACTCAATCCGTGACAGTGTGTAAGACAATAGAGGAAAAATTTTATTATGCCTAATACGATCAGGATGTAGACTAAGAATATTACTATTCCTTGCGATAGTGATTTAGCCCATGTACTTATTCCTTATAGTAACCAACGAAACAAATCTGGTGTTTGTAAGAGTGTTACAGTGTGTAACCAAGTAAAAAGGACATTTTCTTACCTAGCCATATAGACAATTATCAAAATTAGGAAATTAACATTGATATGACTATTATATACTACAGATCATATTCAAATTTTGTAACTTTTCCAAATAATTTTTTATAACAAAAGAAAAGGATTGAAAAACAAATATCAAATTTAGGATGACCTGTTGCATTTAGTTTTCATATCTCTTTAGGGTCCTTAATCTGGAATAGTTCCTCAGTCTTCCTTTGTATTTCATGACCTTTATATTTCTAAAGTGTACAGGTCAGTGATTTTGTAGAATGAACCTCAACTTAGGTTTGCCTGATGCTTCCTTATGTTTAGTTTCAGGCTGCACATTTTTGGCAGGACTAGTACATAAGTGATCTATGCCTGTCTGTGCATATCAGGAGGCAATTTGTTTGTCTCATTATTGTTGATGTTAACAAATTTTCTATTTTTAATTATTAAGTATCTTCTAGGGAGCTATTTTGAGACTGCATAAATATTTTATTTCCCATCAGACTTTTTACCCACTAGTTTTAGTATTCATTGATGTTTCTTGCCTGAGTAAATATTACTATGATGATTGCCAAGTGTTGATTTTTCTAATTCTATTTTTTCTTGTATATTTATTAGTTGGCATTGTACTGTGACACTTTCTCTTCTCTCTTATTCATTCATTAATTCATTTATACTAACATGGACTCATGGATTCTTGTTTCTTTCAAAAGGTTTATTTATTTCTTCCCCATTTTCTCTCTCTCTCTCTTCCTCCCTCTCCCTTCTCCTTAGATGCTTTGGTATAAGGGTAATGCTAGCCTCTCCCTCTCCTTTTCTCCTCCCTTCCCCGCTCCTTTCCTTCTTTAACTCATTCATTTATTTTAAAATTTATTGTGGTAAAATATACATAAGAAAACATTTACCATTTTAACCTTTTTAAAATGTACAATTCAGTGAAATCAGTGACATTAATCATGTTGTATTTATTATACATTTCCAAATATTTTTAATCATCCTAAACAGAAACTCAGTACCTCTTAAGCAATAAACAATGTTGTATGGGATCATACAATACTTGTCTTTTTGTGTCTGACTTATTTCACTCAGCATAATGTCTTCAGGGTTCATTCATATTGTAGGATGTATCATAACTTCATTTCTCTTTCACTGAATAATATTCCAAAGTATACATATACCACATTTTGTTTATGCATTCATCAGTTGATAGGCACTTGGTTTATTTTCACTTTTTGGCTATTAAGATTAATGCTGCAATGAACTTTGGTGTACAAGTATTTGTTGAGTCTCTGCTTTCAAATTTTTCACTATACCACGGAGTGGAAATGCTGGGTCATGTGGCAATTCTGTGTTTAACTTTATGAGGAACTGCTAAACTGTTTTGCACAATAGCTGCACCATTTTACATTCCTACCAGCAACAGATGAGAGATCCAGTATCTCCACATTCTCACCAACACTTGCCATTTTCCATTTTTATGGTAATAGCCATCCCCTGGGTGTGAAGAGTTCTCTCCTTGTGGTTTTGATTTGAATTTCCCTAATGACTAATAAAAGTGGCTGCAGCAGTACAATGGCAGGGAATTGCCAGAAATTCAAGCTGGATTCAGAAGAGGATGTGGAACCAGAGATATCATTGTTGATGTCAGATGGATGCTGGCTGAAAGCAGAGAATAGCAGAAAGATGTTTACCTGTGTTTTATTGACTATGCAAAGGCATTTTACTGTGTAGATCATAACAAATTATAGATAACATTGCAAAGAATAGGAATTCCAGAACACTTAATTGTGCTCATGAGGAACCTGTACATAGACCAAGAAACAGTCATTCAAACAGCACAAGGGAATGCTGCATGGTTTAAAGTCAGGAAAGGTGTGCATCAGGGCTGTATCCTTTCACCATACTTATTCCATTGGTATGCTGAACAAATAATCTGAGAAGCTGGATTCTATGAAGAAGAACGGGGCATCAGCATTGGAGAAAGATCATTAACAACCTGTGTTATGCAACCTTGCTTGCTGAAAGTGAAGAGGACTTGAAGCACTTACTGATAAAGACTAAAGACTATAGCCTTCAGTATGGATTACACCTCAAAATAAAGAAAACAAAAATCCTCACAACTGGACCAATAAGCAACATCAAGATAAATGGGGAAAATATTGAAGTTGTCAAGGATTTCATTTTCCTTGGATCCACAATCAACCAGAAGCTGCAGTCAAGAAATCAAATGACGCAGAAATGGTCTAGAGGTGAGGCCAAGATGGTGGAATAGTCAGACACTTCCTGTGGTCCCTCTTACAGCAAAGACCCGAAAAACAAGTGAATTGATTATATATGACAATCTAGGAGCCCTGAACATCAAAGACAAAGTTGAGGAGTTGGACTGAGTGGCAGGGGGAGGGAGAGACAGTTCAGAAGCAGCGAAGAAGTACCAGACTTGAGTTAGCCGGAACCTGGCGAGCTAGACCAGCTGGTGCACGCAGGCTGAGCCAAGCAGTAGTGCTTGGGATGTGTTTTACCTTGTCCGGACAGACCAGGCAGACGAGAGTCTGCACAAGCTTCCAGAGCCAGGGGGAAGTGGCACTGGATCTGCAAAAGTTAAATGCAAGTGTCTAACTTACAGCGTGGGATCAAAAATAACCCCTCCCACTCTGAGACTTTCCTAGCAGAGAAGTGCCTGTTTTCCCCTCACCCTTCCCCCTCCCCATTCCACTACGATACCAGTCCAGCAATATTCAATAATTGCCATGCTCCCTAAGCCTGAAATAAGAGCTGTTGCACCCAAACTAGTCTTACTGCTTTAGGGGAAAAAACAAAACAAAACAAAACGCCAGCTCCCCTAAGCTGGGTACTCAGGACTAACCACACAAAAATCAGTCTTGTGGCTTTAAAAAATCACCACGCCCCTAAGCTGGATACCCAGCGCAGGCACTGCCCCTTTGCCTAGTCAGAGGCATAAGGGGCCCACGGACTACCGTTGCCTAGATCTGTGTGGGCCGATTCAACAGCATAGGCCCTTATTAGCATAGAACAACAGCGTATATACCTGAAGCCTATTTTTAACTGCAACAACTAAGGAGGAGTGGCAGATTCGTGACATTTGACACTGCCCTGCGCATTAAGCAGGATCCTCACCCACCCACATCTGGAGCCTGAGGACTGGTGGCTTCACCCATTCTGCCTACCACTCATGACAGGAGTCCGAGAATAAGTGGTGCCTCCCAGTCCTTACAGCCAACGGCACTGCATGCCCAAAATCTGGCTGCAAAACCCAACCATCTATGCACTTTTGGGGACAGGGACATGCCTTCCACCTAGGCAATCAGGGGCAGCCATCAGCCCCCTACCTTGCTCAGCGCATAGCCCCCTACTGCAGCCAGATACCTGTGCCTGCTCCAATCACCCCTATGTAGCTCTGCCTGTCTAGGTCTGTAGGTGAGAGACTGCACCACACACTCAGTGACCTGGACACCTGAGCTGAATCCACACAAGAAAAGTAAACAGACTTCTGGGCTCACACACCTAGTAGCAGCTCTAACCACCTGGTGACAGGACATGAGAGCTTCAAAGATGCCAATAACCAAAGTAGTTCATATGCCCAGCCTGTTTGGGCATATCAAAACAAAACAAAATACTAGGACAGAGTAAGCAAACGTAACATAAATAAATACAATAACTTATTGATGGCTCAGAGACAACAGTCAATATCTAATCACATAAAGAAGCAGATCAAGACGTCTCCAGCAAGCAACCAAAACAAAGAACAAAGAAACCTTCTGGAGGAAGAGAAGGTCTTGGAATTACCAGAGGTAGAATTCAAAAGATTAATATACAGAGCTCTTCAAGAGATTAGGAAGGAGATCATTCAAAACTCAGACCAAGCCAAGGAACATGCAGACAAAGCAATAGAATAATTCGGCAAAACTATACAAGATCAGAATGACAAATTTAACAGGCTGCTAGAATCCACAGGGAGACAGCAAATAGAAATCCAAAAGTTTAATAATAAAATTTCAGAATTAGACAACTCAATAGAAAGTCATAGGAGCAGAATTGAGGCAATGGCAGTTAGAATTAGTGAGACTGAATATAAAGCACTTGACACCAATTTATTTGAGGAAAAATCAGATGAAAGAATTTTTTAAAAATGAAGAAACTCTAAGAATTATGTGGGACACTATCAAGAGGAATAAGCTATGAATGACTGGAGTTCCAGAACAGGGGGATAACAGAAAATACAGAGAGAATTGTTGAAGATTTGCTGGCAGAAAATTTCCCTGATATTGTGAAAGATGAGAAGCTATCTATCAAAGAAGCTCTTCGAACCCCACAGAGGGTAGGTCCCAAAAGAAAGTCACAAAGACATAATCAAACTTGGAAAACCAAAGATAAAGAATTTTAAGAGTGGCTAGGGATAAACGAAAAGTCACCTATAAAGGAGTCAATAAGACTAAACTGTGACTACTCAGTAGAACCCATGCAACCAAGAAGGCAATGGGATGACATATATAAAGTCTTGAAGGAAAAAACTGCCAGCCAGGAATTATATATCCAGCAAAACTGTCTCTCAAATAAGAAGGCAAAATTAGGGCATTTCCACATAAACAGAAGTTAAGGGAATTTGTAAAAACTAAACCAAAATTACAAGAAATATTAAAGGGAGTCCTCTGGCTAGAGAACCAACAGTATCAGATAACAACCCAAGACTAGAACACAGAACAGACCAACCAGATATCAACCCAGATAGGAAGTCACAAAAATAAGTCAAAGCTAAAACACTGAAAATAAGGAAACAGAGGCATCAGCATATAAAAGATGACATTAAAACAAAAAAGAAGGACAAAATAGTGTAGTCATAGAACTTTCATATGGAGAAGAAGTGAAGGGATATCAAGAAATAAAACACTGGTTTAAAATTAGAAAAATAAAGGTAAATTTTTAGGTTACCATGAAGGAAACTAACAAATCTACCTATCAAAATAAAAAAGAATAAAAACATAAAGACCCAGCAAATACAAAATCAACGATAATGAAAAAGATGAAAAGAAAATACATAAAGAAAAACTATTCAGCAGAGAAAATTAAGTGGAACAAAGAAACCATCAACTTCTCTCTGTCTCTCTCTCTCACACACACACACACACACACACACACAAAATACCTCAAAATGACAGCATTAAACTCGTGCCTATCAGTAATTACACTGAATGTAAATGGACTAAATGCACCAATAAAGAGAGTGGCAGAATGGATAAAAAAACATGATCCACCTATATGCTGCCTACCAGAGACACACCTTAGACTGAAAGACACAAACAAACTAAAACTCAAAGGATAGAAAAATATATATCAAGTAAACAACAATAAAAAAAAAGAGCAGGAGTGGCAATATTAATTTCTGACAAAATAGATAAGGATAAGGAAAAGACACTGTATAATGATTAAAGGGTCAGTACACCAGGAGGACATCACCATAATAAATACAATGACAGGGCTCCAAAATACATAAAACAAACTCTAATGGCATTGAAAAGAGACATAGCTCCACAATAATAGTAGGAGACTTCAACAGACCACTTTTGGTGAAGGACAGAATATCTAGAAAGAAGCTCAAGACACAGGAGATTTAAATGTCACAATCAACCCACTTGACCTCATAGGCATATACAGAACAATTCACTCAACAGCAGCCAAGTATACTTTTTTTTTCAGTGAACATGGAACATTCTCCAGAATAGACCACAAATTAGGCCACAATGCAAGCCTTAACAGAATCCAAAACCTTGAAATATTACAAAGCATCCTTCTGACCATAAAGCCATAAAAGTAGAAATCATTAACAGAAAAATCAAGGAAAAAAAATCAAATACATGGAAACTAAGCAACACCTTGCTCAAAAACTACTGGGTTGTAGAAGAAATCAAAGATGGAATAAAGAAATTCATAGAATCAAATGAGAATGAAAACACATCTTACTAGAACCTTTGGAACACAGCAAAAGCAGAGCTCAGAGGTCAATTTATGGCAATAAATGCAAACATCCAAAAAGAAGAAAGGGCCAAAATCAAAACATTAACCCTACAACTCAAACAGAAAGAGAGCAGCAAAAGAAGTCCTTGGGCACCAGAAGAAGGGAAATCGTAAAGATTAGAGCAGAAATAAATGAAATAGAGAATAGAAAAACAGTTGAAAGAGTCAACAAGACCAAAAGCTGGTCCTGTGAAAAAATCAACAAAATCAGTAAACCACTGGCCAGAATGTCAAAAGAAAAATAGGAGAGGAAGTAAATAACCTGAATAAGAAATGAGATGGGTGACTCAACTGAAATTAAAAGAATCATAACAGAATAGTACAAAAAATTATACTCCAACAAATTTGAAAACATAGAGGAAATGGATAAATTTCTAGAAACACACTACCTACCTAAACTAACACAAACAG
>NW_004443956.1:20921386-20949219 GCF_000243295.1 Trichechus manatus latirostris | reverse complement strand
CAAAAAAAAAAAAAAAAAAAAAATTACAGGCCTGTATTCCTCATGAACATTGACACAAAAATCCTCAACAAAATTCTAGCCAACAGAATTCAGCAACATATCAAAAAATAATTCATCATGACCAAGTGGGATTCATACCAGGTGTGCAGGGATGGTTCAACATTAGAAAAACAATCCATGTAATCCATCACATAAATTAAACAAAAGATAGGACCCACATGATCTTATTGACAGACGCAGAAGCTATTTGACAAGGTCCAACATTCATTCATGATAAAAACTCTCAGCAAAATAGGAATAGAAGGGAAATTCCTCAACATAATAAAGGCCATTTTTACAAAGCCAACAACCAACATCATCCTAAACATAGTGAGTCTTAAAACATTCCCCTTGAGAACAGGAACCAGACAAGGATACCCTTTATTACCACTCTTATTCAACATTGTACTGGAGGTCCTGGCCGGAGCAGTAAAACAAGAAAACAAGATAAAGAGCATCCAGATTGGTAAGGAAGAAGTAAAAGTATCCCTATTCACAGATGATATGATCTTATTCACAGAAAACCCCAAAGAATTCATAAGAAAACTACTGGAACTAATAGAAGATTTCAGCAAAGTATCAAGATACAAGATAAACATACAAAAATCAGTTGGATTCCTCTATCCCAACAAAGAGAACTTCAGAAAGAAAATCACCAAGTCAATACCATTTACAGTAGTAACCAAGGAGATAAAATACTTAGAAATAAACCTAACTGGAGATGTGAAAGACCTACCTTTACAAAGAAAACTATAAGACACTACTGTAAGAAACCAAAAGAGACCTACACAAGTGGAAAAACATAACATGCTTATGGATAAGAAGACTCAATATTGTAAAAATGTCAATTCTACCCAAAGCAATCTACAAGTACAATGCAATCCCGATCCAGATTCCAAGGACATTTTTTAACGAGATGGAGAAACAAATCACCAACTTCGTATGGAAAGGAAAGAGGCCACAGATAACTAAACCACTACTGAAGAGGAAGAACAATGTGAGAGGACTCACACTACCTGATTTTAGAACCTATTATACTGCCACAGTAGTCAAAACAGCCTGGTACTGGTACAATAACATATACATAGACCAATGGAACAGAATTGAGAATCCAGACATAAATGCATCCACCTATGCGCAGCTGATATTTGACAAAGGCCCAAAGTGCATTAAATGGGGAAAAGAAAGTCTCTTTAACAAATGGTGCTGGCATAACTGGATATCCATCTGCAAAAAAAATGAAACTAGACCCACATCTCACATTATGTACAAAAACTAACTCAAAATCGATCAAAGACCTAAATATAAAATCTAAAACAATAAAGATCATGGAAGAAAAAATAGAGCCAATGCTAGGCACCCTAATACATGGCATAAACAGAATACAAACCATAAGTAACAATGCACAAACACCAGAAGAGAAACTAGATAACTGAGAGCTCCTAAAATCAAACACTTATACTCATATTAAGACTTCATCAAAAGAGTAAAAAGAGAACCTACAGACTGGGAAAAAAGTTTTGGCTATGACATGTCCGATAAGGGTCTAATATCTAAAATCTAAAAGATACCACAACACCTCAAAAAGACAAATAACCCAATTAAAAAATGGGCAAAGGATATGAACAGACACTTCACCAAAGAAGACATTCAGGCAGCCAACAGATATATGAGGAAATGCTCATGATCATTAGCCGTTAGAGAAATGCAAATCAAAACTGCAATGAGATACCATCTCACCCCAACAAGGCTGGCACTAATTGAAAAAAACAGAAAATAATAAATGTTGGAGAGGTTGATGAGAGACTGGAACACTTAAGCACTGCTGGTGGGAATGTAAAATGGTACACCCACTTTGGAAATCGATTTGGTGCTTCCTTAAAAGCTAGAAATAGAAGTTCCATACGGTCCAGCAATCCCACTCCTTTTAATATATCCTAGTGAAATAAGAGCCGTCACATGAATAGATATATGCACACCCATGTTCATTGCAGCACTGTTGATAACAACAAAAAGATGGAAACAACCAACAAAAAGATGCAAACAGCCTAGGTGCCCATCAACAGACAAATGAATAAGCAAATTATGGTATATACACAATGGAATACTGCACAACAACAAAGAATAATGATGAATCCTCGAAATGTCTCACAACATGGATGAATCTGGAGGGCATTATGCTGTGTGAATTTGGTAGCAAAAGGACAACTATTGTATGAAACCACTATTATAAGAACTCAAAAAAAGATGTAAACGCAGAAGAAAACATTCTTTGATGGTTACGAGGTTGGAGAGGGAGGGAAAGGGGAGTGCACTAACTAGATAGTAGACAGGAATCATCTTAGGTGAAGGGAAGGACAGTACACAATACAGGGGAAGTCAGCCCAACTGAACTAAAGCAAAAGCTAAGAAGTTTCCTGAACACAACCAAACACTTTGAGGGACAGAGTAGCTGGGATCTGGGAACCATGGTTTCTGGGAATATCTAGGTCAATTGGCATAACAAAATTATTAAGAAAATGTTCGGCATCCCACTTTGGTGAGTAGCATCTGGGATCTTAAAAGCTTGAGAGAGGCCATGTAAGATGCATCAATTGATCCCAACCCGCTTGGAGCAAAGGAGAATGAAGAACACGAAAGACGCAAGAAAAATATTAGCCCAAGAGACAAAGGAACCACATGAACCAGAGACTCCATCAGCCTGAGACCAGAACTAGATGGTGCTCAGCTACTGCCAATGACCCCCCTGACAGGGAACAAAACAGAGAGTCCCAGATGGAGCGGGAGAGAAGTGTGGAGCAGAACTTAAATTCTAATAAAAAGACCAGACTTAATGGTCTGACTGAGACTGGAGAAACCCCCGAAGCCATGGCCCCCGGATGCTCTGTTAACCTGGAACTAAAACCATTCCCAAAGCCCAGTCTTCAGACAAAGATTAGACTGGACTATAAAATATAAAACAATACTCATGAAGAGTATGCTTCCTATTTCAAACAGATACACGAGACCAAAAGGGTGGCTCCTGTCGAGAGGCAGGAAAAAAATGTTGGAAGAGACAGGAATTGGTTGAATGGACACAAGAAACCCTGGGTGGAATGGGGGTGTTCTGTCACGTTGTAGGGATTGCAGCCAATGTCATGTAACAATATGTGTGTCAATTTTTGTATGAGAAATTAACTTGAGCTGTAAACTTTCACCTAAAGCAGAATTAAAAAGAAAAAAGAAGTCAAATGATGCATTGCATTGGGCGAATCTGCTACAAAAAATCTCTTTAAAATGTTAAAAAGCAAAGATGTCTCCTTGAAGACTAAGGTGCACCTGACCCAAGCCATGGTGTTTTCAATTGCCTCACATGCATGGGAAAGCTGGACAATGAATAAGGAAGACCAAAGAAGGATCGATGCCTTTGAACTATGGTGCTGGCAAAGAATATTAACTATACCATGAACTGCCAGAAGAATGAAGAAATCTGTTAAGATGGACAGCCAGAGTGCCCCTTAGGAGCATGGATGGTAAGACTTTGTCTCACATACTTTGGACATGTTGTCAGGAGGGATCAGTCCATGAAGAACAACATCATGCTTAGTAAAGTAGAGGGTCAGCATAAAAGAAGAAGATCCTCAATGAGATGGATGGACACAGTGGCTGCAACAATGGGCTGAAACATAGCAATGATTGTGAGGGTGGCGTAGGACCAGGCAGTGTTTTGTTCTGTTGCACATAGGGTAAGCTATGAGTCGGAATCGACTCGATGACACCTAACAAGAACAATGATTAATGACATTAAGCATCTTTTCATGTACATGTTGGCCCTTCGTATATCTTTGGGTAAATGCCTATCCAAATCCTTTGTATTTATTTTCCTGTCTAATCACTTTGGCTATAACTTCGAGTATAATGTTGACTAGCAGTGGTGAAAGCGGTGTCTTTGTCTTTTTTTCTGAGCTTAAGGGAAAGCTTTCAGTCTCTCTTCATTGAGTATGATGTTAACTGTGGGTTTTTAATAAATGCCCTTTATCATGTTGAGGAATTTTACCTCCTATTCCTAGTTGTAGAATGTAGTTATCATGAAAGGATGTTGGATATTGTCAAATGCCTTTTCTGCATCAATTGGGATGATCATGTAATTCTTTTCCTTCGTTCTATTAATTTCGTGCATTGTGCTGACTGATTTTCTTAGTTTGAACCACCCTTGTATTCCTGGAATAAATCCCACTTTGTCATGGCGTATAATCCTTTTAATATGCCGTTGGATTTGGCTTGCTAGTATTTTGTTGAGGATTTTTGCATCTATATTCATAAGGAATATTAGCATATAATTTTCTTTTCTTGTGATATCTGTCTGACTTTGGTATCAGGGTATTCTTGCCTCATGATATCAGTTAAGAAATGTTCCCTCCTCTTTTATTTTTTGGAAGAGTTTGAGAAGGATTGGTGTCAATACTTCTTTAAATGTTTGGTAGACTTCCCCAATGAAGTCATCTGATCCTCCTGGACTTTTCTTTGTTGGGAGGTTTTCGATTACTGATTCAACCCCTTCACTTGTTATTTTTCTGCTGAGATCTTCTATTTTTTCTTCAGTGAATGTTGAATTCTCTCTGGTGAGACACCATAGCTTTGTCAGGCATAGTGTCAGGTATAGCTGTTATAGAATTTCCTTATTTGGTCTTACCTATATCTTTCTGAGGAGCCCTGGGAGTGCAGTGGTTAAGAGCTCATCTGCTAACCAAAACGTTGGCAGTTTGAATCCACCAGCTACTCCTTTGAAACCCTATGGGGCAGTTCTGTTCTGTCCTACAGGGTTGCTACGAGTCAGAATTGACTCAATGGCAATGGGTTTGTTTTGGTTGGGTGTGTCTTTCTGATATATGGATTAACTCATTATACGTTAGGTTACCAGTGGACTCATAGCCTAGAATTGAAACCATCCAGCCTTGCAGCATATTTAGATATCAGAAAACAAACAAAAAAACAAACCCACTGCTGCCCAGTTGATTCCGACACAGTAGAATTGCCCTTTAGGGTTTCCAAGGCTGTGAATCTTTATGGAATCAGACTATCACATTTTTCTCCCATGGAGTGGCTGGTGGATTTGAACTGCTCACCTTTGGTTAGTAGCCAAGAGCTTTAACCACTGCGCCATCAGGTGCTGTAATGTCTTAATCCCATGTTCTGGTAGTCTTTTCTTATGTTTTTACAGAAAAGCAGAGCAGTTGTAAATGCTGGCAGACTTTTGGCAGTATGTTTTCTGAGTGTCCTGTCCTGGGATGTTTCCAATACAGAAGTGCCATAGAATTTATTGTATGTATCTTAGGAAACCACATTTAGCTCAGGATTTTGCTGCTGTAATTTGCTACTTAGATAAAGCAAGTGACTTTTGAAAGGAAGGGCTGATATGATATATTTAAGCAAATGCTAAACTCTGAGGCTTTCCAGTGATAGTGGAAAATGTTATGTAATAGTGAAAAGAAAAGGAAAGAGGATAAATGAGTTAAGTTAGAATTAGGGAGTCTGAAGTTTATGCTTTAACGTATTTTAATCAGATACTTGAGGAGGGTTCTATTGATAAATTAAGACCAACAGATACTCTCTAAAGTAAACAATAAAATGTTTCTTGTGATTAAGTCCTATAGATTTAATTCAAATTTTTGTAAACCCTATCCATTCCTTGCAGTCCTATATTCTCTTTACCTTTACCAGGATTGTTACAATATAAACAATATTCCCTCAGTTTTCTCCTTTAAGTCTTTTATACAAAGTTCAGTCAGAGGATCTATCTAAAATGTAGATTTGGACATGACAACCCCCTACCCCATAAAATCCTTAATGGCTGCCAATGTAGTCATTCAACAACAGCAAATATTCACCCTGAGTGCCTACTATGTTCTAGGTCCCAGGTTAGGCAGCGTGGATACAGTGATGGACAGGACCATTGAGACCCTTACTCTTGTGAAGCTTACAATTTCATGTAAGATGCAGACGGCACCCACCCTGGAAAACAAATGAATAGACCTCAATGCCCAGGTCCTACACCAAACCAAGTAAATAACTCATGTAAACTGGGGGGAAAAAAAATCTCTAGAGGTGTGCCTTTTGACACTACCTTGTTCAACATTTAATCAGTAATTTAGATGGAGAATTAAAGAATACTCATTACAGTTGTGGATGATACAATGCTGGGAGAAATAGCTAATACACTGTGTGATAGAATAGAGAAGTAATCTAGGATAGTGATATTTAACCTTGGCAGCACATCAAAGTCACAATTGAGAGCTTTAAAAGAATACCAACCAAGAGAATCAAAACCTTTGGGGAGAGGGGCCCTGGCATTTGTATCCAAACAATTTATTTGTATATGGTGTGCTCTCTGTCTTTGGCTCTTCTTTTTCCACAGTGGTTCTTAGTTTGCCCCCGAGATCAGCAGCATCAGCATCAACTCAGAATTTTTAGAAATGCAAATTCTTGGGCCCCACTGCGTACTCACTAAATCAGAAACTCTGTATAGGGCCCAGAAATCTGTTTTTTAGCAAACTCTCCAGGTGATTCTTATGCAGCTAAAGTTAGAGAGCGAATGTCCTAGAATACTTTTTCTCCTCTAACTAGTACTCATCTTTTAAAACTTAGCTCAGTTTTCACCTCCTCTAACAAGACTTCTCAGCACTTCTGAATTAAACAGTGTTCTACTCTGTGTTCCCATAACTGGCTGCCCATACTTCCATTATAGCACTTCAGATATTAAATAATAATGGTGATTTTCTGTGTCTCTGCCTCTGTTAGACTCAGGGCTCCCTAAGAGAACATTTTTCTTTTCTTACTCATCTTTATACTCTAGAGCCTCAAACAGTGCCTGAAATACAGTAACAACTTCAATAGATAAGGTTGAACTGAATTAGACTATCTTTTCTCTTCTCAGCCACTGCAGAAAGAAAAGGGTTCTGGATACAACATTTGGGAAGTAGTTTAATTTTGTTCCAAGGCTCACTGGCCTCATGTTTCCCATTCATCACTGGCACTTGAGTCATATCTGTGCAATGTACTTTTCTTTCTGAATTTGAAAACCGGAGCTTGGCTAAATCCCTTACAAATACGGAGCAAACATTCTGGTGTGCCAGAGGTTCAAATATGATTCAGGATTAAGTTGTGTGGATGACATTCTAAAGTGCAGTACATTACCTTCTAAACTAGCAAATATTTAAAGAGAAATCTCAAGACGTAGCTATAGTAAATAAATTATCTGGAAGCAAATAAATTATCTGTGTTTTCTTTTTATTGTTGTTGAATATATATGCAGCAAAATGTACACCAATTCAGTAATTTCTACATGTATAATTCAGTGACATTGATTATATTCTTCAAGTTGTGCAACCATTGTCACCCTCCTTTTCCAACTTGTTCCTCCCTCATAAACATAAACTCACTACCCTAAAGCTTCCTATCTGACCTTTCCAGCTGCTGTTGTCAATTTGCTCTCATACAGATTGTTCTTTAAAAGAGCACAATGCTCAAGGCAAACATTCTTTACTATTTAACCTAACCTATTGTCTGGTTGGAGCCCTGGTGGCACAGTGGTTAAGTGCTCAGCTGCTAACCGAAAGGTTGGAGGTTTGAACCCACTAGCCACTCCTCAGGAGAACGATGCGGCAGTCTTCCTCCATAAAGATCACAGCCCTAGAAATGCCATGGTGCATTTCTACTCTGTCCTATAGGTTGCTATGAGTTGGAATTGACTTGATGGCAACAGGTTTGATTTATGGATTGTTTATTGATTTGTTTAAAGAAGACTTCAGGGGATATTAAGACTTAAAGTTTAAGACTTAAAGATTATCTCAGAGCAGTAGTTTCGATGGTTCATCCTGCCTCAGTGGCTCCAGAAAATCTGGATTCTATGGGATTTTGAGATTCTTTTCTGCATTTTTCCCTCTTTTAATCAAGATTCTTCTATAGGTTCTTTGATCAAAATGTTCAGCAGTGGTAGCCAGGCACCATTGTATTCTTCTGGTCTCATGGCAGGGGAGGCAGTTGTTCATGGAGGCAATTAGCCACACTATCCATTTCCTCCTTCTATTTCTGACTCTCCTTCTTCTGTTGCTCCAGGCGAATAGAGACCAATTTTTGTACCTTGGATGGCCGCTTGCAATGCACTATGCAATGAACTAGGAGGTCGAACACAAGCACTAAACAGGATATTAGGACAATTAACTGGGATGTCCCAGGAATCCATGACCCTAAACCTCCAAACCAAGACACCAAATCTCATGAGGTGTTTGGTTGTCCATAAGCAGCCTCAGCTGCTGCTCACTGTCTTTCTCTCTGTTTTGTAAAAATATGTATCACACAACATTTGCCAATACAAATTTTTACAGGTGTACAAATTATTGGCATCAGTTGCATTAATTGACTGTGCAACCATTACCTTTAATCAGTGCAAATTTTCTATCACCATAAACAGAAACTCAGTGCTCCATAAGCAAAATCTTCCCCTTTCCCACTCCTTCCCACCCCTGATAACCACTAATAAACTTTGGTCTCTATACATTTGCCTGTTCTTATCTTTTTGTATATGTGAGGTCATACAATATTTGTCCTTTTGGGATTGACTTATTTCACTTAGCATAATGTCTTCAAGCTCCATCCATGTTGTAGCATGTGGGAGGACTTCATTTCTCTTTCCTGCTGAGTAGTATTCCATTGTATGTATGTAGCACATTTTGTTTATCCATTCATCATTGATGGACATTCAGGTTGTTTTCACTTTTTGGTTATTTTGAATACTGCTGCAATGAAAAATCTGAGGGGCTCATCTTCCGGCACTATATCAGACAATGTTCTGCTGCTATTTATAAGGTTTTCACTGGCTAATTTTTTTCAGAAGTAGATTGCCAGGTACTTCTTCATAGTCTGTCTTAGTCTGGAAGCTCAGTTGAAACCTGTCCACCACGGGTGACCCTTCCGGTATTTGAATACCAGAGGCATAGCTTCCAGTAGCACAGCAACACACAAGCCACTACAGTATGACAACTGACAGACATGTGTAAATAAAGATTTACAGCCTTGGAAACCCTATGGGGCAGTTGTGCCTTTTCCTGCAGGGTCGCTGTAAGTCAGAATTGACTCGACAGCAGTGGGATTTAGTTACTGAGTATATAGTTCCCAATATATAGGCTTTGAAGTCTGAAAGTGTGAGACCTCTTACTTTCTTCTTCAAAATTGCTTTGGCTATTTGAGGCTTCTTGCCTTTCCGTATAAAATTGAGGATTAATTTTTCCATATCTGTAAAAAAAATGCTGTTAAGATTTTGACTGGCATAGTCTTGAATTGCTTTGAGTAGTATTGACATCTTGACTACAGTAAGTCTTCCATCCATGAACATGGAATGTCCTTCTATCTATTTAGGTCTTCTTTAGTCTTTTTTGTCAATGTTTTATAATTTTTGTTATATAAGTCTTTCACATCCCTGAGTAAATTTATTCCTAATTATTTTATTCTCTTAGGTGCTATTCTAAATGGAGTTGTTTCTTAATCTGTTTTTCGGATTTCAAATTGCTGGTGTATAGAGCCCAACTCATTTTTGTGTGTTGATCTTTTGTATCCTACAGCTTTGCTGAATTCCTCTATTAGCTCTAGAATTTTTTAGTGGATTCTTTGGGATTTTCTATATACAGGATTATGTCATCTGTGAACAGAGATAGTTTACCTCTTCCTTTCCAATTTGGATACCTTCTATTTCTTTTTCTTGCCTCATTGCTCTGGCTAAGACTTCCAATACTATATTGAAAAGGAGTGGTGAGAGTGGGCATCCTTGTCTTGTTCTTGTTTTCAAGGGGAAAGTTCTCAGTCCTTCGCCATTGAGTATAATGTTGGCTGTTGGTTTTTCATAAATGCCCTTTATTATGATGAGGAACTTCCCTTTTATTCCTATCTCGTTGAGAGTTTTTATCATAAAGGGTATTGGATTTTATCAAGTGCCGTTTCCATGTCAATTGAGGTGATCATGTGTTTCTTTTCCTTTGTTCTGTTAATGTGGTGTATTACATTGACTGAATTTCTAATGTTGAACCACCCTTGCCTTCCTGGAATAAATATACCACTTGATCATGTTGTATAATTCTTTTAATGTGTTGTCACATTTGGTTTGATAGTATTTCGTTGAGGATTTTTGAATCTATATTTATAAAGGATATTGGCCTATAGTTTTCTTTTCTTGTAGGGTCTTTGTCTGGCTTTGGTGTCAGGGTAATGCTGGTTTCATAAAAAGAGTTGAGGATTATTCCTTCTTCTTCTATTTTTCAGAAGAATTTGAACAGAATTGGTCTGAATTCTTCTGGAGATTGGTAGAGTTCCCCAGTGAAGCCTTCTGGTTCCAGGCTTTTCTTTGTTGAGAGGTTTTTGATTATTGAGTCAATCTCTTCACTTGTTATGGGTCTGTTGAGCTTTTCTGCTTCCTCTTGAGTTTGTTTTACTAGTTTATGTGCGTCCACGAATTTGTCCATCTCATCTAAGTTATCAAGTTTGTTGGAATATAGTTGTTCATAGTGTTCTGTTATGATCCTTTTTAGTTCTATTGGGTCAGTTGTAATGTCTCCGCTTTTGTTTCTTTTATTATTTACTTATTTATTTTACATAAAAAATCCAAGATTTTATTCGTCTTTTAAAACTTTTGATGCAATTAGATTTCCCACTTGATAGATGAGAAAACCTAAAAGCACAGAAGTTAACTGATGGCCAAAGTCTTACAGTAAGTCCATGACCCAATGATTTCTCATATTGTTAAGAAAATGGTGAGAACATTTTTGTGTGCTAAGATGATAATGCAATTGAGTTCCAGAAACCATTCTTTCTTTTCAGTCATATAATTTCTTGTGAATAAAGGAACAATTTGTATCATAAGGGAATGTAGACTCAGGGATCTAGAATGGAGTCAGCAGTGTTTCTTCTTCTGGTTTTAACCAGGTTCAGGATTTATTCATTTGAAAGAGGAGGGATGGACTTTGTGATTCTATGGAATTCTTACAGATAAGCAGAAGACTAGAAATCTTGGCTTATATTGCTTCTTTGCTTATTTCTCTGCATTGAACAGTGTGACATGGTTCAGAATAAACAAGTTATTTTGAGTGTTCTCCAAGAGAGATTTCTGATCCCTGGACATAATAGAGGAAAACTAATCTAAGTAAAAGCTAAACAAGCAAAACTGACTGAATTCTAGACTTGCTTCTGTTACCAGTCCTAAGCAGGCTTTTCTCTCGGAGCCTCTGTTTTTTCATTGTTGATGAGGGGATAGGACTAGGTGACTTCTGAGATCCCTCTCAACTCTAAGTTCTCTGACTTATATTCTACCATTAAAAAAAAAAAAAGAAGGATGGGCTGGTGAATTTTACCAATAAATCCGTAACAGAAGCATTTTTTAATCATACTAGAGAAAGAAAAAAAAATACAGGTGCAATTTAGAACCACTTTTCTGTGTAAATAATTTGCCATCCTGGCCTTCCTGTTTTTTTTTTTTTTTTCTTTCCTTTTTTTTTCTTTTATTGTGTTTTAGGTGAAAGTTTACAGTGCAAATTAGTTTCTCATTCAAAAATATGTACAGAAATTGTCTTGTGACATTGGTTGCAGTCCCTGAAATGTTTCAGCACTCTTCTCCTTTCCCTTTATACCTCAAGTTCTCTGTGTCCATTTGTCCAGGTTTCCTGTCCCTTCCTGCCTTTTTCTCTTTGCTTTTGAGTAGGTGTTGCCCATTAGGTCTCCTATGCTTGATTGAACTAAGAAGCACATTCCTCATATGTGTTATTGTTTGTTTTATAGGAGTGTCTAATCTTTGGCTGAAAGGTGAACTTCAGGATTGGCTTCAGTTCTGAGTTAGCAGGGTGTCCAGGGCCTATAGTTCCAGGGGTCTCTCCAGTGTCTGTCAGACCAGTAAGTCTGGTCTTTTTTGTGAATTTGAATTTTGTTCTACATTTTTCTCCCACTTTGTCCAGAATCCTCTATTGTGAACCCTGTCAGAGCAGTCAGTAGTGGTAGTCAGGCACCATCTAGTTGTTCTGGGCTCAGGCAGGTAGAGGCTGTGGTTCATGTGGTCCATTAGTCCTTTGGACTAATATTTTCCTTGCATCTTTGGTTTTCTTCGCTCTTCTTTGCTCTGAACATGATAGAACAATAGATGTATTTTAGATGGCTGCTCGGAAGGTTTTAAGACACCAGATGCTACTCACCAAAGTAGGATGTAGAACATTTTCTCTATGAACTGTGTTATACCAGTTGAACTAGATGTCCCCTAAGACCAAGGTCTACAGCCCTCAGCCCCAGTAATTCGGTCCCTCAAGGTGTTTGGATATGTCTAGAAAGCTTCTATGGCTTTGCCTTAGTCAAGTTGTACTGACTTTCCCTATATTGTATGTTGTCTTTCCTTAACACTTGTCTGGTATCTAGTTAGTGATTTCCACCCCTCAGCCCTCCCTTCCCCCGTAAACATCAAAGATTTTTTTTTCTGCGTGTAAACCTTTGATTGAGTTTTTGTAATAGTGGTATCATATAGTACTTGTCCTTTTGTGATTTACTTATTTCGCTTATTATGCCCTCCAGATTCATCCATGTTGTGAGATATTTCATGGATTCATCATTGTTCTTTATTGTTATGTAGTATTCCATTGAGTGTATGTACCATAATTTGTTTATTCATTCATCCTTTTATGGGCACTTTGTTTCCATCTTTTTGCTACTTTGAATAATGTTGCAGTGAACATGGGTGTGCATATGTCTATTTATGTGATGGCTCTGGTTTCTCTAGGATATATTCCTAGGAGTGGAATTGCTGGATCATATGATATTTCCATTTTAACTTTGTAAGGAGGTGCCATATCATTTTTCTTAGTGGTTGTACCATTTTACATTCCCACTAGCAGTACATAAGAGTTCCAATCTTCCTGCAATCTCTCCAACAGTTTTTTTTTTTTTTTTTTTTTTTGATTCCTGCCAGTAATGTTGGGGTGAGATGGTATCTCATTGTGGTTTTTATTTGCATTTCTCTAATGGCTAATGAGCATTTTGTCATGTGTCTGTCAGCTGCCTAGATGTCATCTTTGGTGAAGTGTCTGTTTATATTCTTTCTCCATTTTTTAATTTGATTATTTGTCTTTTTGTTGTTGAAGTGTTCAAGTATTCTGTAGATTTTAGAGATTAGACCCTTGTTGGATATGTCATAGCCAAATTTTTTTTCCCAGTCTGTAGGTTCTCATTTTGCTCTTTTGGTGAAGTCTTTTGATGACCATAAGTGTTTAACTTTCAGGAGCTCCCAGCCATCTAATTTATCTTCTGGTGTTTGTACATTGTTAGTTATGGTTTGTATTGAATTCATGCCATGGATTAGGACCCCTAGCATTGCTCCTATTTTTTCTGCCATGATCTTTATAGTTTTAGGCTTTATATTTAGGTCTTTGATCCATTTTGAGTTAGTTTTTGTGTATGGTGTGAGGTATGGGTCCTGTTTCTTTTCTTTTTTTTTTTTACAGATGGACATCCAGTTTTGCCAGCACTTTTTGTTAAGAAGACTGTCTTTTCCCCATTTGATGGATTTTGGTCCTTTTTCAAACATCAGCTGACCGTAGGTGGACGGATTTACATCTGAGTTCTCGATTCTGTTCCATTGGTCTATTTGTCTGTCCTTGTACCAGTACCAGGGTGTTTTGACTACCATGGCTGTATAGTAGGTTCTGAGATCAGGTAGTGTGAGGCCTTCTACTTTGTTCTTTTTCTTCAATAATGCTTTGCTTATCCGTGGCCTCTTTCCTTTCCATATAAAGTTGGTGATTAGTTTTTTCTTCCAGATAAAGAATGCTGTTAGTATTTGGATCAGGATTGCATTGTATCTATAGATTGCTTTGGGTAGGATTGACATTTTCACAATGTTGAGTTTTCCCATCCATGAGCATGGTAATGTTTCCCCATCTCTCTGTTTGATGCTTGCAATAGCATTTTGTACTTTTCTTTGTATAGGTATTTTATGACCCTGGTTAGATTTATTTCTAAGTATTTTATCTTTATGGTATTGTTTCCCTGATTTCCTTTTTGAAGTTCTCTTTGGTGGTGTATAGGAATCCGATTGATTTTTGTATGTTGATCTTGTATCCTGATACTCTGCTGAATCTTTCTATTAGTTCCAGTAGTTTTCTTGTGAAATCTTTGGCGTTCTCAGTGTATAGGATCATATTATCTGAAAATAGGAATAGTTTCACTTCTTCCTTTTCAATCTGGATACCTTTATTTCTTTTTCCTGTCTTAGTGCTCTAGCTAGGACCTCCAGCACAGTGTTAAATAGGAGTGGTGATAAAGGGCATCCTTGTCTTTTTCCCACTCTCAGGGTGAATACTTTCAGTTTCTTTCCATTGAGAATGATGTTACCTGGTGGTTTTGTATAGGTATGGTTTGTTATGATGAGAAATTTCCCTTCTATTCCTATTTTATTTAGAGTTTTTATCAGGAATGATTAAGAAGACTATCTTTTCCCCATTTGATGGATTTTGGTCCTTTTTCAAACATCAGCTGATGGTGGATGGATTTACATCTGAGTTCTCGATTCTGTTCCATTGGTCTATTTGTCTGTCCTTGTACCAGTACCAGGGTGTTTTGACTACCACGGCTGTATAGTAGATTCTGAGATCAGGTAGTGTGAGGCCTTCTACTTTGGTCTTTTTCTTCAATAATGCTTTGCTTTCTTCAATAATGCTTTGGTTGATTTTGGCCTTTAGATCTTCTGTATCTTTGTTGAGTTTCTTTCTAGATATTCTGTCCATTACCAAGAGTAGTGTGTTGAAGTCTTCTACTATTATTGTGAAACTGTCTGTTTCTCTTTTCAGTGTTGTTAGAGTTTATTTTATGTATTTTGGAGCCCTGTGTTGGACTTTATCAAATGCCTTTTGCGTGTTGATTTAGATAATCATGTGATTCTTTTCTTTTGTTCTTTTTATGTAGTGGATTATGTTGATTTATTTCCTAATGTTGAATCATCTTTGCATACCTGCTCTGAATCCTACTTTGTTGTGGTGTATTATTTTTTTAATATGATGCTGAATTCTATTGGCTAGGATTTGGTTGAGAATTTTTGCATGTATATTCACGAGAAATATTGGTCTGTACTTTTCTTTTTTTGTGATGTGTTTGCCTGGCTTTGGTATGAGGGTTATACTGGCTTCATAGAATGAATTCGGAGTATACCTTCCTTTTCTATGCTCTGACATAGTTTGAGTAGTGCTGATGTTGGTGCTTCTCTGAATGTTTTGCAAAATTGTCCAGTGAAGCCCTCTGGGCCAGGGCTTTTTGTTTTTGTTTTTTTTTTTTGGGAGGGGGAGTATTTTTTATTACCTCTTCAATCTCTTCTCTTGTTTTTGGTCTGTTCAGATGTTCTATCTCAATTTGTGTTCATTTAGGTAGGTAATGTGTTTCTAGAAATTTGTCCATTTCCTCTAGGTTTTCAAATTTGTTGGAGTATAATTTTTCATAGTATTCTGTTATGATCCTTATTATTTCTGTTTCATCTCTTGTAATGTCCCAAATCTCATCTTTTGTTTGGGTTATTTGCTTCCTCTCTTGTTTTTCTTTTGTCAGTTTGGCCAATGGTTTGTTGATTTTTTCAGAAAACCAACTTTTGGTCTTGTTGATTCTTTCTATTGTTTTTCTGTTTTCTATTTAATTTATTTCTGCTCTGATCTTTATTATTTCCTTTCTTCTGGTGGCTGTGGGCTTCTTTGTTTTTCTATTTGTTTGAGTCCTAGGGCTAACATTTTGATTTTGACCCAGTCTTCTTTTTTGATATGTGAATTTAGTGCTGTAAATTGACCTCTGAGCACTGCCTTTGCTATGTCCAAAGGTTTTGGTATAGTATGTTTTCATTCTCATTTGATTCTAAGATTTTCTCATTCCCTCTTTGATTTCTTCTATTACCCAGTTGTTTTTAAGTGAAGTGTTACTCAGTTTCCATGTATTTGATATTTTTTCCTTGCTCTTCATGTTATTTATTCTACTTTTATGGCATTGTGATTACAGAAGATACTTTGTATTATTTTGATGTTTTGGATTTTACGGAGGGTTGCTTTGTGCCCTAAAATGTGGTCAGTTCTGGAGAATGTTCCAAGTGCACTGGAAAAGAATGTATATTATTTTGCTGCTGTTGGGTGGAGTGTTCTGTATGTATCTGTGTGGCCAGGTTGGTTGATTTTGGCCTTTAGATATTCTGTATCTTTGTTGAATTTCTTTCTAGATATTCTGTCCATTACTGAGAGTAGTGTGTTGAAATCTTCTACTATTATTGTGAAACTTTTTCTCTTTTCAATGTTGTTAGAGTTTATTTTATGTATTTTGGAGCCCTGTCATTGGATGCATAGATATTTATTAAGGTTATATCTTCTTGGTGGATTATCCCTTTAATCATTATTTAATGTCCTTCCTTGTCTTTTAAGGTGATTTTGCCTTAAAGTCTATTTTATCTGAGATTGGTATTGCCACTCCTTCCCTTTTTCGGTTGCTGTTTGCTTGATATGTCTTTTTTCCATCCTTTGATTTTAGTATATTTATGTCTAAGGTGTGTCTGTTGTAGACAGCACATTGATGGGTTGTGTTTTTTTAATCCATTCTGCCAGTCTCTGTCTCTTTACAGGTGCATTAAAGCCATTTACATCTTAATGTGATTATCAGCAGGTATGAGTTTATGACTATCATATTGTTGTACTTTTTTTTCTTTTTTTGTGGTGCTTACATTTTTCTTTATTCCTCTTAGTCATCTGTGCTGAGTTCCTTTTGTTTGTGGATTTTTTCTTTAATTTTTATAGATTTTGTGTTTACTATGACTTTATTTTTATTATTTTTTATCCTGATGAGGTGGCCTAGCAGGAGAGGGTAGAGATAGCATATGGGGCTACATGAGAGGGAGAAAGAAAAGGAAGAAAGGGAAAAAATTGGGCAGTGGGAGCTGGTAGATGGGGGCGTGGAGGACTCAGAATGGCAGCAGGCCAGTAGCTCTCAACCTGTGGTGATGTGGCAAGGCCTTGTAGAAAGGGGTAGAGGTGGTGTACAGGGCTAGGTGAGGGCGAGGGAGAACGGAAATAATGGGGAAAAAGAAAAAAAAAAGGCACAGCGGGAGCTGGCAGTTTGAGGTGGGGTACACCTGGGGTGGCAGTGGGCCAGTGGCTCTCTAGCCAAGGTGACGTGGCATGGCCTGGTGGGAAGGGGTAGAGGCGGGGTATGGGGTTAGGTTTGACGGAGAATGAAAAGGATGAAAAGGAAATAAAGTGGCACAACTGGAGCCGGTGGGTGGGGGTGGTGAGGGATCTGGGCTGGTGGCAGGCCAGTAGCTCTCTACCTGCGGCAGTGTGGTGTAGCCTGGCAGGAAGAGGTAGAGGTACTGTATGGGGCTAGGTGGGAGGTAGAAACAAAAGGAAATAAGGTAAGAAAAAGAAAAAATAGCATGTTAAGAGCCAGTGGGTTGGGGCGGGTTGGACCCCTGGTGATGGTGGGCCGGTAGCTCTCTAGCCAAGCTGTGCAGCATGGCCCATTGGGAAGGGTTGGGGTGGTGTATGGGGCTAGGTGGAAGGAAGAAAGAAAAGGAAGAAAGGGGGGGGGGAATAGTATGACAGGAGCCAGTGGGTGAAGTCAGGGCCAGGGTGACGACAAGCCAGTAGCTCTCTAGCTGAGTGGCACAACATGGCCATCAGGAAGGGCTGGGTGTGGCATACAGAGCAGAATGGTGAGGAGTGGGAAAGCGTGTTTCTCTGGTTACCAGTGCTTTGTCTCCTGTTAGGAACTCCATGGAGTTGCCTTCTGATACTCTGTCTGGGGTTGTTTCTGGCTGTGCTCGGAGATGGCAAAGCTGTGTCATGTTAGTTGGCAGATGACCTCCACTCCGTATCTCTCCTTGTTCTCTATTTTCATTCAGGTTCTTCTTCCATTCAGTGTTTTATCTTGTTCTTTATCCCTTCATTTGATGCTTAGGGTTCCAGGATTGATGTATGTATCTGTTTTACTTAGTTTTTTGGTCTTTGCTGCAGAGGGATGGCATGATGCGCCCGTCTAGGGTGCCATGCTGGCTCTGCCTCTACTTTTGTTTCTTATTTTAGTTACTTGTATCTTCTCATATTTTGTTTCTTTGTCAGCCTTGCTAACGTTTTATTGATTTTATTAATCTTTTCAAAGAACCAAATTCTACTTTTGCTGATTCTCTCTATTGTGTTTTTAATCTCTATTTCATTTATTTCTGCCCTAATCTTTATTATTTCTTTTCTTCTAATAGCTTTGGGTTCAGTTTTCTGTTCTTTTTCTAGTTCCTCAAGTTGTAAAGTTAGACTATTTATGTGAAATCTTTCTTATTTTTTTTAACGTTGAGTTTTATGTTTAAACATATTTGTCTTTCCAATATTCTGGGAGCTCCTTGAGGATGAAGATCATGTCTCATACCTCTGCATGTTCAATTCCTGGCACAGATGAGCTGCTCATATATTTCTTTAATGAGTGTGTAGACATTAAGGCGCTGGAGGTTTAAGTGAATAGGATAGCATGATAAAATAGTGTGCAGAGATCAGTGTGTCAGATTTTTTTATAGAATAGATTAGTAGTGATGGAGGAGAGAAGGAAAGTAAAACAAAAAGCCAGGAGACTAGACAAGAGATGGATACAATAATCCAGGCATGATGTTCAGAGTGCTGGAACTGAAGTGGAAGAAAGTGATGCCTTGAGAGCTATCTGTCTGTCCGTCCATCCCTCCGTCCTTCCACCCACGCACCCACCAGCTTAAAACATTGGAAAGTTATTGTCTCAAAGTTCTGAAGGATAGAAGTCCAAAATCAAAGTGTCTGCAATGTTGGTTCCTTCCTTCTGGAGACTCAGAGAGAATCTGTTCCATGCCTTTCTCTTAGCTTCTGGTGGCTCCCAGAAATCCTTGGTATTCCTGGGATTGTGGTTTACTCATTCCAGTTTCTGACTCCATTTTCACATAGCTGTCTTCCCTGTCTCTGCCTCTTCTTTTTTTATTTAATAATTTATTTTATTTTTGTAGTTGTTTGTGAGAATATACACAGCAGAACATACACTGATTCAACAGTTTCAACATGTACAGTTCAGTGACACTGATTACATTCTTTGAGTTGTGCAACCATTCTCATCCTCCTTTTCCAAGTTGTTCCTCCCCCATTAACATAAACTTACCACCTTGTAAGTTTTTTCTATCTAATCTTTTGAGTTGCTGTTGTCAATTTGATCCCATATAGGTAAATCTTAAATGCTATTATAAAAGGAATCACTCCCCTAATTTCCCTTTCAGATTTCTCATTGCTGATGTATAGAAACCCAACTGACTTTTATTTGTTGACTTTATACCCTGCAACTTTGCTAAATTCCTCCATTAGCTCTAGAAGCTTTCTATGATTGTTTGGGATTTTCTGTATATAGGATAACGTCATCTGCAAATAGAGATAATTTTACTTCTTCTTTTCTAAGCTGGATAACGTTTTACTTCTTTTTTTTTGTCTTATTTTTCTGGACAGGACTTCTAATATAATGTTGAATAGAAGGGGTGAGAGTGGGCACCCTTGTCTTGTTCCCAGTTTCAAGGGGAAAACTCTCAGTCTTTCTCTTTGTTGGCTGTTGGCTTTTCATATATGCCTTGAATCGTATTGAGGATTTTCCCTTCTGTTCCGATTTTCTTTAGGGTTTTCATAAAGAAAGGGTGTTGGATTTTATCAAATGCTTTTTCTACTTCCATAGGGATGATCATGTGGTTCTTTTCCTTTGTTCTATTGATGAGTGTATTACATTGATAGATTTTCTAAGATTGAATCATCCTTGCATTCCTGGAATAAATCCCACTTGGTCGTGGTGTGTGTGTGTCTTAAGTCTTCTTTGTCTTTTTCCTTTACTACTGCTTGCTTTTGTGTTTTGTTGGTTTATTGTAGGGAGCCATTTTGGTTCTTTTTTCCTTCCCTTTTTTGTATGTTTTTAGATATTTTCTTAGTGGTTACCATGAATATTACATTTAACAGCATGTATTTATAACATCTTGGGTAAGTTTGTACCAACTTAACTTCAGTAACATACAAGAAATTCTATACCTATACCCCCCCACACATTTTGTTGTTGTTATCACTAATTATGTCTTTATATTTCACATTTCATGTGCCTTGTAATGTAATTTTATCATTGCTTTTTATACATTTGTCATTAAAGAGTATGAAGAACAAAGCAATTAGAATTATCAAGCATAAATACCTTATTGCTAGTCCTTATACTTGTCTACACAATTCCCTTTACTAAGGAATCTTTCTTTTTATGTATGGCTTTGAATTACTTTCTAGTATCTTTCTCTTTCCATCTGCAGAACTTCCATTAGTATTTTTATAGGGTTGGTCTGGTGGATGAGCACTCTCTCAGTTTCTGTTTGTCTAGGAATGTTTTAATTTTACCCTCATTGTTGAAGGACAGTTTTGCTGGGTATAGTATTCTTGGTTGACAGTTTTTGTTTTTCTTTTTTTGCTGCCAGGCACTTCAAATATATCATTCCATTGCCTTCTGGCCTCCAATGTTTCTGAGGAGAAACCAGCACAAAATCTTATTTAGGGTCCTTTATATGTGACAGTTTGTTTCTTTCTCACTGCTTCCAGGATTCTCTCTTTATCTGTACTTTTTCAGAGCCTGACTATGATGTGTCTTGGTGTAGATCTCTTTGGATTTCTCCTGCTTGCAGTTCTTTGAGCTTCTTGGATTTATACAGTCATGTCTTTCATCAGATTGGGGAAATCTTCTGTCATTATTTCATCAATATATTCTTTCTGTCCCTTTCTCTCATCTCCTTCTGGAATTGTTATGATGCATATATTAAGTCTTTTAATGTTGTCCCATAATTCCATTAAACCGTGCTCAGCCTATTGAGCCTCCATTCTTGTTGCTCTTTAGCCTCTGAAATTTTGACTGTGTTATCCTCTAATTCACTGATTCTTTCTTCTGGTTGATTAAATCTGTTGTTAAATGCTTCCATCGCATTTTTCATTTCAACTATTGTACCTTTCTGTTGTAATATTTCTGTTTGGTTTCTTTTTATCTTTTGTTTTAGGTCCTTTTTAATTCATGTATTCTTTTCCTTATTTCTTTTAAATCTTTGTCTTTGTTCTACCTTAACTCTATAGTTATGTTTAACATTGTATTATATTCTTCCATTCTTTTCATTTCAGTTTTACATAGATGTGATTTTACTCCCTTCATCATGTTCATTCTAATGGGCCATCATTTCTCTCTGCTTTGTATGTCTTGTGATTTTTTGTAGGGGCATTAGAATTTTCAGGGGTGTTAACTTTCTTGATTCTACCCAGTATTTGGTGTTTTTGCCCACATTACTTTCTGCAAAAGACTCATAGGCAGGCAGAGCCTTTGGCCTTTGCCTACTACTTCCTCTCCCTTTCTGTGATAGCTCTTTCTCCCTCCTTGGTTTAATTAGGATTCAAAAGTTCCAGATCTTGTTTTTCAACTTTCGATGTCTCCCAGACACACCAGAGAGCATGATGTGATCAGTCTGCCCACCAGTGGGAACTGCCACTCAAGTGAGACATTGTGCACAAATCAATCTGTCCACCAGGGGATGCAGTCCTCACTTTCTGGTTATTACTCACTTCCCTTCTTTGTTTCTGCAACGGTGTTTTCAGTCAGAAAACCCGCAACCAGTGAGCCCCCTTTGGGGCTGGGTATTGCCCTCTGGTTTTACTCGAGGCTTCCTTCACTGCTCTGTGGGGGCTGCTGATATCTGAGCTGGCATTCAGGGAAAGCACAGGCATAATTTCCTCTGTTTCAGGAGGAGGAAGGGCTGGCACTCCCCAGAAGGCCCTCCAAGAGATCTGTCATGTTGGTTTCAGAGCCTCATTGACCCAGTGGTGGTTGGGGGAGAAATCTCCACTTAGGTGACCTGCCTCCTGGGAATATCCTCTACAGGGAATTTTCTGTAGCAGTTCATTTTATCAGTCCAGCAGCCGACAGTTACTGGGTGGGGAAGGGGTTGTCACAATCTGAATAGACCCCCAGTGTCATGGATTGAATTGTGTCCCCGAAAAAATGCATGTAGCCACTTGACTAGGTCATGATTCCCAGTATTGTATGATTGTGTTATCTGATGTGATTTCCTTATATGCTGTAAACTCTATCACTATGATGAGATTATATGTGATCTCCTTATGTGTTGTAAATTCTATCACTGTGATGAGGTTATACTGATGAGGTTGACAAGATTAGATAATGTCTTAATGCAATCTCTTTTGTGATATAAAAGACAGAAGTGAGCAGAGACACATGGAAACCTCATACCATCAAGAAAGGAGTCCCAGGAGCAGAGTGCGTCCTTTGGACCTGAGGTTCCTGCGCGGAGAAGCTCCCAGACCAAGGGAAGACTGATGCATCAAAAGGACCTTTCTCCAGAGCCGACAGAGAGAGAAAGCCTTCTCCTGGATCTGATGCTCTGAATTTGGACTAGTAGCCTACTGGACTGTGAGAGAATACTTTCTCTTTTTAAAACCATCTACTTGTGGTATTTCTGTTAGAGCAGCGCTGGATGACTGAGACACCCAGGGAGGTCTGCCTTGTTGCTCTGAAAGCCCACACCCTTTGTAGTATGTTGGCTATGGGTGAAGCCTCCATTCAAGATGCCTGTTTCCTAGCACACAGCAGCCCACTCATCAGTCCTCAGTGCTGATGGAAAGGGGGAGCAAACATGCCCAAACTGACCCCCAGGGAGTTCTGTTGGTTTTGGGGCCCTGAGCTAGGGGGTGCACAGGGAGGCAGATAGAGTGCTGCCTATGGGAGCAGACTCCACTGCAGGAGCCTTTTGTAGCATTTCACAGCAACTTGGCAACCAACAGTTACTGGGTGTAAGAGGAAGTGACATGCTCCAATCGGATCCCCATGGAAGTCTGCCTTGCTGCTATCAGAGCCCTCCCTCTTCAACCCCCTGGTAGATTGTTGGTTGTGAGTTCAGCCTCCACTCAAGACACCTACTTCCTAGCACACGGCAGCCTCAGACAGTAGTCCTCAGCGCTGATCAGACTTGGGGGCAGACTGATGCAAACTGACCCTCAGGGAGGCCTACCCTGTTGGGTACAGAGGCCTGAGCTATGGGGTGTGCAAGGAGGCAGGTTGTTGTTGTTATTAGCTGCCATCGAGTCAGTTTTAACTCATAGCGACCCTATGTACAACAGAATGAAACTCCCTGGTCCTGCACCATCCTCATGATTGTTGTTATGCTTGAGCCCATTTTTGCAGCCACTGTGTCAATCCATCTCGTTAAGGGTCTTCCTCTGGTATTTAAATATTGGTGGCATAGCTTCCAGCATCACAGCAACATGCAAGCCCCCACAGTATGACAAACTGACAGATGTGTGGAGGAGGAGGCAGGTAGTGTTAATTATGGGAGTAGAATTTACTGAAGGGGCCTTCTGTAGCAATTTGTAGCAGTCTTGCAGCCACCACTATATGGGTTGGAGAGGTGCTTGTACACTCCCAGCAGACCCCTGGGGAGGTCTGCCTTATTGATTTTAGAACAGAAACTTAGGGTCCTGTCTTTTTGTATAGGCACGGGATGTGGTGGTTAGGATTGTAGGCTCTTTCACTGAGGTTGCTTCTCCAGTTCACAGTAGCCAGCAGCCGGCATGGCTGGGGGCATGGGCAGGGACAGTGGGAGAAGTGATTTTCCTATTGTATGCAACTCATTGTTGATTCGTTGTTAATGCTTACTTGTCTGTAGTTCCCCACTGCTGTCCTCTGCTACCCAATTCAGAGTCCCTCAAGGTCAACCACTGTTTCCTTATTGTATTTGTGGAGGAGGGTCAGAACAATGGTCTGGTTACACTGCCATCTTCCCAGAATCTCTTCTGATAGATATTTAGAAGGAAGAGTCTATAGGACACGGTGAACAATAGGTTGATATGACAAGGGTAGCACAATTTCCATGCTGGGCTACTGGAAGAATTAGTAGTGATTTGCCTGAAATAAAGAATTTAAGAAAATGATGAAAGAATGAAGGAGGAGGAAGAGAGATAATCAATATGATTCAGCCAAGTTAAGTTGGGTATGGTAGTAGGAAATCAAGTAGAAAGAGCTATCCTTATGCACCTGGCCATATGGGCTTTAGTGAGAAAGTGGAGTTTAAAGTGAAGTTTTGATAGTGATCAGTATAGAGGAGATATTTGAAGATTGGGGAGTAAATAGCCTTTCTAAGAGAGAACATTACAAGATCTTGATTGATATCTAAAATAGATATGGACAGAGTAAGGGGAAAATAGGTAAGATAGGTAAGAGACAGGGAAGTAGGAAGTTGAGAGGTGGTGTAGAGGAAATTCAATCATTTGCTGTTTCCTGGATTGAACCTCAAGAGATATTGTTTAATTACTACAAGTTTACCAGGGGCAGGAGTGGCAAAAACAGAGAGGTAAAGACTCTCAGTAGTGAACTTTGTAAAAGATAAAGTGCTTCTATTTGTGAGAGCGCCAAGATAAAAGTAGTATTGAGTGATGCTAAGATCAGGAAGAACTTTCATTGATCTGATCCCAAGGCAGAAGAGTAAGCTTCTGTTTTTTCACAGTACAAACTCCACCTCATCCCAACATCCCTAGGCAGTAATACAGGTGATTAACACAGGAAAGACCACATGAATGTACAAGTACATGATTTATTACTATATTAGCTTTCAATTGCTGCGTAATGAATTACCATAAATTTATCAGCCTAAAACAACACAAATTTATGATTTCAGTTTCCATGGGATGGGAACCTGTGTGTCAGTTAGCTGGGTCCTCTGCTCAGGGTACTACCAGTGTTCTGATCTCATCTGAGGCTCAGAATCCTCTTCTCAGCTCACTAATTGTTGGCAGAATTGAGGACTGAGACTCTTAACTTCTAGAGGTCACTCCCTTTATCCTGCTACATGGTCCTCTCCACATATGGATGTTTCCTTTTTCAAGGCCAACAGGAGAGTGTTTCTGCTGCTGAAGTATTTCAGACTTCTTCCATATTTGATTCCTTGACACTCTTTTAAAATGTTCACTTGATTAGATCAGGCCCACCCAGGAGAATTTCCCTTTGATTAATTTAAAGTCATCTGATTAGGGACCTTAATTACATCTTCAGAATCCTTTTACTTTTACAGTAGAATGTAAAAATAATGGGAGTGATGTCCAATCATAATCATAGGTCCTGCCCACACCCAAGGGAAGGAAACTGTACAGGGCATGTATATCAGGGAGCAGGAAATTTGGGGGCCAGTTTAGAACTCTGCCTACCACATTCTGCCCTCTGCCCTTCCAAATGCAAAATATATTCATTCCCTCCCAAGATTTCCAAAAGTCTTATCCCAATACAGTTCAAAGTCCAAAATTGCTTGTCATCTAAATCTAAATCAGTTCTAGGTACAGGTGTGCCTCCTAGATGTAATCAATTAAAGCTTCTGCAGCACAATTCCTTACCATCTGTGGACTTGTGAAACTAAAGAGACAAGTTATCTGCTCCAGACACTCCCAACATAAAATGGTGAGACTGGCATAGCCTAACAGTTATAGGCATTCCAGTTCAAAAAAGGGAGGAATTAAGGTTAAAAAGGAGTTGTTGTTAGGTGCTGTCAACTTGATTCTGACTCAGGGCGACCATACGTACAACAGACTGAAACGCTGCCTGTTCCAGTGCCATCCTCACAATTATTGTTTTGCTTGAGCTTATTGTTGCAACCACTGTGTCACTCCATCTCATTGACTGTCTTCCTCGTTTTAACTGACCCTTCACTTTACCAAGCATGATGTCCTTCTCCAGGGACTGGTCCCTCCTGATACCATGTCCAAAGTATGTGAGACTTAGTCTTGCCAAACTTGCTTCTAAGGAGCAGCCTGGCTATACTTCTCCCAGAACAGATTTGTTCATTCTTCTGGCAGTCCATGGTATATTCAATATTCTTCGCCAACACCATAATATAAAGTCACCAATTCTTTTTCAGTCTTCGTTATTCATTGTCCAGCTTTCACATGCATATGAGGTGATTGAAAATACCATGGCTTGGGTCAGGCACATCTTAGTCCTTAAAGTGACATCTTTGCTTTTTAACACATTAAAGAGGTCTTTTGCAGCAGATTTGCCCAAAGAAATTTGTTGTTTGATTTCTTGAATGCTGCTTCCGTGGACATTGATTGTGGATCCAAGTAAAATGAAATCCTTGACAACTTAAATCTTTTCTCCATTCATCATGATGTTGCTTATTGGTCCAGTTGTGAGGATTTTTGTTTTCTTTATGTTGAGGTGTAATCCATACTGAAGGCTGTAGTCTTTGATCTTCAAGTCCTCTTCACTTTCAGCAAGCAAGGTTGTGTCATCTGCATGATGCAGGTTGTTAATGAGTCTTCCTCCAATGCTAATGCTGCATTCTTCTTCATATAGTCCAGCTTCTCAGATTATTTGCTCAGCATACAGATTGAGTAGGTATGGTGAAAGGATACAACTCTGACACACATCTTTCCTGACTTTAAGCCACAGAGTATCCCCTTGTTCTGTTCAGACAACTGCCTCATGGCCTCCCCAGTATCATGTACAGTCTTACCCTTCACCAAAGTTACCATTTATCTATTGTCTATTTAGTGATTTTCCATCCCCATCCCTCCCCTCCCTTGTAACCATCAAAAATTGTTTCTTTTCATGGGTAAACCTTTTCAGGTGTTTTTATAATAGTGGTCTTATACAATATTTGTCCTTTTGTGATTGACTTCTTTCACTCTGCATAATGCCCTTCAGATTCATCAGTGTTGTGAGATGCTTTGCAGATTCATCATTGTTCTTTATCTTTGCCTAGCACTTCATTGTGTGTATGTACCATACTTTGTTTATCCGTTCATCTGCTTATGGGCATCTATGTTGTTTCCATCTTTCTGCTGTTGTGAACAAAGCTGTAATGAACATGGGTGTGCATATGTTTATTCACATGATGACTCTTATTTCTCTAGGATACATTCCTAGGAGGGGGATTGCTGGATTGTATGGTGTTTCTATTTTTACCTTTCTTTTTTTTTTTTAATTGTACTTCAGGTGAAGGTTTACAGAACAAATAGTTTCTCATTAAACTCTAGTATACATATTGTTTTATGACATTGGTTAACAACCCCATGACATGTCAACCTCTCCCTTCTCAAACTTTTTTTTTTTGGTGAAAATATAGCCAAAGATACACCATTTCAAAAATTTCTACATGCACAGTTCAGTGACATCGAGTACGCTCTTCCATTTGTGCTGCTATTCTCACTTTAAACGAAGGTTTACAGAACAAAATAGTTTCTCACTGAATAGTTAGTACACATGTTGCTCTATGACAATGGTTAACAACCCCACTACACATCAACACTGTCATTACTCAGCCTTGGGTTCCCTATTACCAGCTTTCCTGTCCCCTTCTGCCTTCTAGTCCTTGTCCCTGGACTGCTGTGTGTCTCATTAGTCCCGTTTTGTTTTATGGGGCTGTCCAATCCCCGGCTGAATGGTGAACCACGGAAGTGACTTCACCACTGAGCTAACAGGGTGTCTGGGGGCCATACTCTTAGGGTTTCTCCAGTCTCCTTTAGGCCAGTAAATCTGGTCTCTTTTGTGGGTGTTAGAATTTTGTTCTACATGTTTCACGAGCTCTGTCCAGAACCCTCTGTTGTGATCCTGGTCAGAGCAATCAGTGGTGGTAGCTGGGCACCATCTAGCTGTACTGGACTCAGTCTGGTGGAGGCCTTGGTAGCTGTGGTCCATTAGTCCTTTGGACTAATCTTTTC
>NW_004443956.1:20885959-20919364 GCF_000243295.1 Trichechus manatus latirostris | reverse complement strand
ACTTCCAGCACAATGCTAAATAGGAGTCGAGATAAAGGGCATCCTTGTCTTTTTCCTGTTTTCAAGGGGAATGTTTTCAGCCTCTCCCCATCAAGAATTATGTTGGACATTGGTTTTGCATAGATGCCCTTTATTATGTTGAGAAATTTCCCTTCTATACCTATTTTATTGAGAGTTTTTATCAGGAATGTGTGTTGGACTTTGTTGAATGCCTTTTCTGCGTTGATTGGGATGATCATGTGATTCTTTTTTTATATTTTGTTTATATGCTGGATTACGTTGATTGATTTTCTAATGTTGAACCATCCTTGCATACTTGGTATTAATCTCACTGGGTCATGTTGTATTATTTGTTTGATACGATGCTGAATCTGTTGGCTAGAATTTTGTTGAGAAATTTTGCATCTATGTTCGTGGGAGATATTGATCTGTAATTTTCTTTTTTTGTGGTGTCTTTGCCTGGTTTTGGTTTCAGGGTTATGCTGACTTCATAGAATGAATTTGGAAGTATCACTTCATGTTATATGTTTGAAATATTTTGAGTAGTACTGATGTTATTTCTTCCCTTAATGTTTGTTAGAATTCTCCAGTGAAGTGATCTGGGCCAGGGCTTTTTTTTTTTTTTTTTTGTCGGGAGTGTTTTTTCATTACCTTTTCAATCTCTTCTTTTGTTATGGGTCTGTTCAGATTTTCCACATCAATTTGTGTTAGTTTGGGTAGATAGTGCATTTTTAGAAATTTGTGTATTTCCTCTAGGTTTTCAAATTTGTTAGAGTATAGTTTTTCATAGTACTCTGTTAACGATCCTTTTTTTTCAGTTAGGTCTGTTTTAATGTCCCCCATTTCATTTCTTATTTGAGTTATTTGCATCCTATCCTGTTTTTCTTTTGTCAGTTTGGTCAGTGGTTTGTTGATTTTGTTGATCTTTTCAAAGAACCAACTTCTGGTTTGGTGATTCTATTGTTTTTCTATTCTCTATTTCATTTATTTCTACTCTGATCTTTATTATTTCCTTTCTTCTGGTGACTGTGGGCTTCTTTTCTGTTCTCATTCTATCCATTCCAGTTGCGTAGAGAATGTTTTGTTTTTGTTCCTTTCTTCTTTTTTGATGTGTGCATCTACTGGTATAAATTGACCTCTAAGCACTGTCTTTATTGTGTCCCAAAGGTTTTGGGATGATATGTTTTCATTCTTGTTTGAATCTAGGAATATTTTGATTCTATCTTTGATTTCTTCTATTACCCAGTGATTTTTAAGCAGGGTGTTATCCAATTTCCATGTATTTGATTTTTTTCCCTTTCTCTTCCTGTTGTTAATTTCTACTTTGATGGCATTGTGATAAGAGGAGATACTTTGTATTATCTCAATGTTTTGGATTTTGTTGAGGGTTGCTTTGTGGCCTAAGATTTGGTCTATTCTGGAGAATGTTACAGGGGCATTGGAAATGAATGTGTACTTTGCTGCTGTTGGGTGGAGTGTTCTATATATGTCTATGAGGTCAAGTTGGCTTATTGTGGCCTTTAAATCTGTCTTTGTTGAGTTTCTTTCTAGATGTTCTATCCTTTACCAACAGTGGTGTGTTGTAGTCTCCTACTATTATTGTGGAGTTGTCAATTTCTCTTTTCAGTACTGTTAGAGTTTGTTTTATGTATTTAGAAGCCCTGTCATTGGATGCATAGATATTTATTATGGTTAGTTTTCATGACGGATTGTCCGTTTAATCATTATATAATGCCCTTCTTTGTCTTTTATGGTGGATTTTATTTTAAAGTCTATTTTATCTGAGATTAGTATTGTCCCTACTGCTCTTGTTTGGAAGCTGTTTGCTTGATATATGTTTTTTACATACTTTGATTTTTAATAAATTTATGTCTTTGTTTCTAAGGTGTGTCTCTTATAGACAGCATATTGATGGGTTCTGTTTTTTTTTTAAATCCATTCTGTTACTCTCTGTCTCTTTATGCATGCATTTAGGCCATTTACATTCAGTGTAATTATTGACAGGTGTGAGTTTATTGCTGTCATTTTGTAGTGCTTTTTTTGTGGTGCTGATGTTTTCTTCGTTCCTCTTACTGTCCTGTGCTGAATTCCTTTTGTTTGTGGATTTTTTTCCATTTCTTTTGTTTTTATTGATTTTATGTTTACTCAGATTTTATATTTTTCTTCTGTATTTTGATGAGTAGGTTTGTCAACTTTCTCTGTGAGTACCTTGAAAGTTACCCGTATCTTCCTAAGTTTGAACCAGTCTTTTATTATTTAGTATCACCCTGCCTTCCTCTCCATTTCAAAATCCTGTACCTACACTGTTATTCCCTCTTTTATTGTTCTGACATTGTTGTCATTTACAGATTAACTTCTCTAGTTCCCTGTTGTAAATCTTTTAGTTTTGATTAATCCTTGAGAGTTCATTCTTCGGTTGGTGTCTGGCTGAAGCATTCTTGCATCCTATATTTAGGCTGTTCTTTGATGTTGTTTCTTCTCTAACTGAAGGAGTCACTTTAATAATTCTTGTAAGTTTGATTTTCTTTTGACATATTCCCTTAATTTCTTTTTATCTGGAAATGTCCTAATTTCACCATTATATCTGAGTGAGAGTTTTGCAGGATATATTCTTTTTGGTTGGCAGTTTTTTTCTTTCAAGGTTTTATATATATCATCCCATTGCCGTCTTGCCTGCATGGTTTCTGCCATGTAATCAGAGCTTAGTCTTATTGTTTCCCCACTGTATGTGACTTTTTGTGTTTCTCAAGCTGCTCTCAGGATTCTCGCTTTGTCTTTGGTTTTAGCGAATGTCATTATGATATGCCTTGGTGATTTTCTTTTGGGGTCTATCCTATATGGGATTCATTGAGCTTCTTGGATGGTCAGGTTTTCATCTTTCATGATATTAGGGAAGTTTTCTTTCAGCAATTCTTCAGTGATCCTCTCTGTGTTTTCCACTGTCTCCCTCTGAAACTGATCACTCATAAATTTTTGCTTTTGATTATATCCTACATTATTCTCAGGGTTTCTTCATTTTTCTTCGTTCTTTTCTCTGCTTTTTCCTCAAACAAAGTGATATCCAAGTATTTGTCTTCAGTTTCACCAGTCATACCTTCCATTGTTTCAAACCTATTCCTTCCTCAAACCTTCTATGATACTGTTCATTTCTGAAATCTTGTTGCATATCTTTTTGATTTCTAATTGCTGTTTTTGTATGATTTCTTGTTGTGAATTTATTTAGACATTTTATTCCTGTATTATTTTCCTGAATTCTTCCATTGTTTTGTATGTCTTTTCCATGTTTTTGTCTGTTTTTTCCTCATTTTTGTCTGCTTTTTCCTTCAAATCTTGGATAGCTCTGAATATTAGAGATTTGAATTCCCTATCAGGTAGTTCCAGTGCCTTTTCTTCTACTGGAAGGGCGTCTGGTGTTTTATTTTGGATGCCTACTGGAACCATCCTGTCCTGTTTTTTAATGTCTTGATATTGTCTGCTGTCTTCAGGACATTCAGTAGTAATTTTCTTCATTTTTTTAATTGTAGATTTGTTTGTTTTTGTCTTGATTTTTTGTTTTATTTGGTTATGTCTGAGCAGGTGGGCTGGGCGTTCTTTGTTGTTTGCTCATCTATAGGCATGATACTTCTCACCACCTGGACCAATTGGCAGGGCCAGTCACTCAGGTATTGTGCAGTAGGGCAGATCCACTGGAAGGTGAGGGGCTGAGATGGATCGTTTGTTGTACATACTGGGGCCAACAGGGCACAGCCAGGGGTCAGTGCAGGGCAGGTTCCAGTAGACCATGCCTGTGCTGCTTGGGGGTATGATGCTCAATGCATGGTGCAGATAAGCAGGAGGAAGGGGAGAGGTTGTGATGTGTGGAACTAAGTGAGTGTGGGAAAGAAGAGAAAGAGGAAAGAGAAACAGGAGCCTCCCCGAAAAAAATGTGCTGAGGGAGTCTACCGTTGTAGTGGTGCAGACCCAGGGAAGCTGTGTGCCTGTGGCTTTCTAGTCAGGCAATGAGGCCTGTCAAGAAGGGACAGATACAGCACATGCAGCTAGGTGACTGGGAGAAAGGAAAATAAGAAAGAGTGAGAGAATTAAGAAACTAGATTCAAAAAAAGGAGAGAAAGTCACACGTGGCCAGGTGATCAGGAGAAAGGAATAGAAGGAATGTAGAGAAAGACAAGAAACAAAGAAAAAAAAAAAAACAAAACGAAAAAAGATGCCAGGTGGTTTGGAGGAAAGAAAGGAAGGAAGGTAGAGAGAGACAAGAAACAGAGAAAAGAAAAGAAGAGAGAAGGATAAAAAAAATCCCCAGGGTAGCCCACTGGTGTAGTGGTGCAGACTGAGGAAGTGGCTCCCCAGCTGTGCCCATCTAGAAGGAGCAGAAATGGCACATGGCACCAAGTGTTCAGGAGAAAAGAAGGAAAGGCTGGTAGAGAGAGACGAGAAATCAAAAAAAGGAAAAAATCCCCAAGGGAGCCCACTTGTGTGGTGGCGTGGACTGGGGAAGTGGCTCCCCAGCCTTGTGGCATGACACAGGCTGTCTAGAAGGAGCAGAGATGGCACACGGTGCCACGTGTTTGGGAGATAAGAAAGGAAGGATGGTAGAGAGAGACAAGAAATTGAGAGAAGAAAAAATCCCTAAGGGAGCACACTGGCTTGGCAGAGGACTGGGTAAGTGGCTCCCAAGCCAAGCAGCACTGCACAGCCTATCTAGAAGGAATGGAGATGACACAGAGTACCAGGTATTCAGGAGGCAAGAAAAGAAGGAAAGTAGAGAGAGATGAGAAACCAAGAAATGAAGAAAAACAAAAAGGAAAAAAGAAAAAAACAAAAATGCCCCCAGGGATTCCACGGGCATGGCAGTGCAGACTGGAGAAGTGGTTCCCCAGCCGAGTGCAACTTCAGAGCCTGTTAAGAAGGGGCAGATATGGCACACGAGCCAGGTGTTCGAGAGAAAGGAAGGGAAAGAGGTGAGACAGAGACAAAAGAAATGAAATGAAGGCGAAAAAAGCAACAACAGCAACAAAAAAATGGCACTGAAGGAGCTAGCTGTTGTGGGTGGCATGAATCCAAGTGGCAAAGAGCCAGCACCTCCCTGGCTGGGTGACCATGGCCCTCCAGGAAGGCAGAGGAAGATCAGGGGGAGAAAGGGTAGGGGGTGGGAAAGTGTTTATCGCTGGTTACCGGGTGCTCTGTCTCCTGCTGGGAGCTCCGTGAAGCTGCCTTCCTGTATTCCTTGTCCACCATTCTCGGTGGTTGAGGAGTCCAAGATGGTGAATCTTTGCAGTGTTAGCTGATAAGGGACCTACACTCCGTGTCTCTCCTCACTCTCTGTTCTCTGTCAGTTTCTTATTCCATTCGGTGCTTGGTTGAGTTCATTATCTCTTCATTTGATGCTTAGGGTTCCAGGATTGATGTTTGTCTCTATTTTACTTAGTTTTTCTGGTCTTTGCTGTGGAGGGATAGCATGGTGCTTCTGTCTGTAGAACCACATTGGCTCTGTTCAGCATGTGTATTTACTTTTATACAATTTTATCACCTGTGCAGGTCTGTGTAATACTTAAGATTGTGTGTCAACTTGGCTGGACCGTGATTCTCAGTTTTTATATGTGATCACCCCCATGATTGCATCTGCTGTGAGTAGCCAATCAGTTGAAAGGGATTTTCCTTGGGCTTGTAGCCTGCATCTGAATATAAGTGGATGTTCTGGCTTTTGCACTCTCTGGATCCTGAAGCTGCCTCCTGTTCGTCTGACCTCTGGTTCTTGGGACTTGAGCTAGCAGCTTACCTGCTGATTTTGGGATTCATCAGTCTTCATAGCCTGTGAGCAAGATTCCTGCTCTCTGACCTGTTGATCTTGAGTTCACCAGCCCCTGCAGCTATGTGAATCAGGAGAAGCCTTGTGGTCTTTCCTGCTGATCTTGGGATTCATAGATCTTCATAGCCTGTGAGCAAGAGCCCTACTCTCTGACCTGCCAATCTTGGGTTCACCAGCCTCTACAGCTACGTGAATCAGGAGAAGCCTCTATCCTGATCCATGGACTTGGAACATTCCAGCCTCCAAAATCACATGAGCTGTTTCCTTGATATAAATCTCTTTCTCTCTGTATATAGTTATATGTTTTACTGGTTTTGCTTCTCTAGAGAACCCAGCCTAAGACAGTTTGCATGTGCACCACCACAGTTAAGATACTGAACAGTTACGTCACCACAAGAAACCCTTGTGTTGCCCTTTTATAACTGTACCCATCTCTCCTCACACCCCTTACTCCCTGTGCCTCTAACCACTAATCTGTTCTCGATTTCTAAAATTTTATAAGTTAGAATATGAATTTTAAAAGTGTTGTATAAATGGAATCATACAGTATATAACCTTTTGGGATTTTTTTTTTCCACTCAGCATAATTCCCTGGAGATCCACCCAAGTTGTTGTGTATATCAATTGTTTGTTCCCTTTTACTGCTGACTAGTACTCCATGGTATGGATATGCCAGTTTGTTTAACCATACACCTGTTGAAGGACATATAGGCTGATTCCAATTTTTTCAATTACAAATAAAGCTGGTATAAACATTCATGTACATGATTTTGTGTAAACATAAGTTTCTGTTTCTGTGGGATAAATTACTGGATTTTTTTTATTGTGCTTTAAATGAAAGTTTACAGTTCAAGTTAGTTTCTCATATAAAACTTTATACACACACTGCTATGAGACCCTAGTTGCACACCCCATACTGTGACAGCACACTCCTCCTTTTCACCCCGGATTTCCTGTATCCATTCAACTAGCTTCTGTCCCTTTCTGCCTTCTGATCTTGCCTACGGACAGGAGCTGCCCATTTAGACTCATGTACCTACTTGAGCTAAGAAGCACACTCTTTACCAGTGTCATTTTATGTCTTATAGTCCAGCCTAATCTTTGTCTGAAGAGTGGGCTTTGGGAATGGTTTTTGTTTTGGGCTAACAGAGAGTCTGGGGGCCATGTCTTCTGGGGTCACTCCAGTCTCAGTCAGACCATTAAGTCTGGTCTTTTTACTAGAATTTGAGTTCTGAACCCCACTTTTCTCCTGCTCCATCAGGGACTCTCTGTTTTGTTCCCTGTCAGGGTGGTCATTTTGGTAGCTGGGCACCATCTAGTTCTTCTGGTCTCAGGCTGATGGAGTTGCTGGTTTATGTGGCCCTTTCTGTCTCTTGGGCTAATATTTTCCTTGTGTCTTTGGTATTCTTTATTCTCCTTTACTCCAAGTGGGTTGGGACCAGTTGATGCATCTTAGATGGCCGCTCCTTAGCTTTTAAGACCCCAGACACCACTCACCAAAGTGGGATGCAGAACACTTTCTTAATAAACTTTTTATGCCAGTTGACCTAGACGTCCCCTGAAAACATGGTCCCCAGACAGCTGCCCCTGCTACTCTGTCCTTGGAAGTGTTTGGTTGCATTCAGGAAACTTCTTAGCTATTGGTTTAGTCCAGTTGTGCTGATTTCTCCTGTACTGTGTGTTGTCCTTTCCTTCACCTATGATAATTCTTGTCTACTATCTAGTTAGTGAATACCCCTCTCCCTCCTTCCCCACCCTAGTAACCATCAAAGAATGTTTTCTTCTGTGTTTAAACCTTTTATTGAGTTCTTATAATAGTGGTCTTATACAATATTTGCCTTTTTGCGACTGCTAATTTCACAAACATAATGCCTTCCAGATTCATCCATGTTATGAGATGTTTCACAGATTTATCATTATTCTTTATCATTGCGTAGTATTCCATTGTGTGAATATGCCATAGTTTGTTTATCCATTTGTCTGTTGATGGGCACCTAGGTTGTTTCCATCTTTTTGCCACTGTGAAAAGTGCTACAGTGAACATGGGTGTGCATATATCTATTTGTGTGACTCTTATTTCTTTAGGATATATTCCAAGGAGTGGAATAGCTGGATCGTATGGTACTTCTATTTCTAGGTTTTTAAGGAGGTGCCAAATCGATTTCCAAAGTGGTGGTACCATTTTACATTCCCACCAACAGTGCATAAGTGTTCCGATCTCTCTAACATTTAGTATTTTGTGTTTTTTGGATTAATTCTAACCTTGTTGGGGGTGATGTGGTATATCAATGTAGTTTTCATTTGCATTTCTCTAATGGCTAATGATCGTGAACATTTCCTCATGTATCTGTTAGACACTTGAATGTCTTTTCTGATGAAGTGCCTGTTTGTATCCTTTGCCCATTTTTTAATTGGGTTCTTTGTCTTTTTGTTGTTGAGGTTTTGCAGTGTCTTGTACGTTTTAGAGATTAGACCCTGATCGGATTTGACATAGCCAAAAATTGTTTCCCAGTCTGTAGGTTGTCCTTTTACTCTTTTGGTGAAGTCTTTTGGTGAACATAAGTATGTGATTTTTAGGAGTCCCAGTTATCTAGTTTCTTTTCTGGTATTTGTGCATTTTTAGTAATTTTTAGTATTTTGTTTATGCCGTGTATTAGGGCTCCTAACATTGTCCCTATTTTTTCTTCCATGATCTTTATCGTTTTCAATTTTGTATTTAGGTCTTTGATCAATTTTGAGATAGTTTTTGTGCATGGTGTGAGGTATAGTCTTGTTTCAATTTTTTGCAGATAGGTGTCCAGTTATGCCAGCATCATTTGTTAAAGAGACTTTCTTTTCCCCCAATTAATGGACTTTGGACCTTAGTCAAATATTAGCTGCTCGTAGATGGATGAATTTACTTCTGGATTCTCAATTCTGTTCCATTGGTCTATATATCTTTTGTTGTACTAGGCTATTTTGACTACCTTGGTGGTATAATAGCTTCTAAAATCAGGTAGTGTGAGGCCTCCCAGGTTGTTCTTCTTCTTCAGTAATGCTTTGTTTATCTGAGGCCTCTTCCCCTTCCGTATGAAGTTGGTAATTTTTTTCTCCGTCTCATTAAAAAATGCCATTGGAATTTGGATCGAGATTGCATTGCATCTGTAGATCTCTTTGGATAGAATTGACATTTTCACAATATGAAGTCTTCCTATCCATGAGCAATGTATGTTTTTCCACTTATGCAGGTCTCTTTTGGTTTCTGGCAGTAGTGTCTTGTTTTTTTTTTGTATAGGTCTTTTACGTCTCTGGTGAGATTTATTCCTAAGTATTTTATCTTCTTGGGGGCCGTTGTAAATGGTATTGATTTGGTGATTTCCTCTTGGAAGTCCTCTTTGTTGGTGTAGAGGAATCCAACTGATTTTTCTATGTTTACCTTGTATCCTGATAATTTGCTGAAATCTTCTATTAGTTTCAGTAGTTTTCTTGTGGATTCTTTGGTGTTTTCTGCATATAAGATCATTTCATCTGCAAATAGAGATACTTTTACTTCTTCCTTACCAATTTGGATACCCTTTATTTATTTTTCTAGCCTAATTATTCTTGCTAGGACCTCAGCACAATGTTGAATAAGAGTGTTGATAAAGGGCATCCTTGTCTGGTTCCCGTTCTCAAGGGGAATGCTTTCAGACTCTTCCATTTATGATGATGTTGGCTGTTGGCTTTGTATAAATGCCCTTCACCATGTTGAGGAATTTCCTCTCTATTCCTACCTTGCTGAGATTTTCCATCATGAATGGGCGTTGGATTTTGTCAAATGCCTTTTCTGCATCAATTGATAAGACCATGTGGTTCTTGTCTTTTGCTTCATCTATGTGATGGACCACATTTTTTTTCCAATGGTGAACCATCCCTGCATAGCTGGCATGAATCCCACTTGGTCATGGCCAACCATCTTTTTTATATGTTTTTGAATTCTATTGGCCAGAATCTTGCTGAAGATTCTTGTGCCTACACTCATGAGGGATATTGGTCTGCAATCCTCCCCTTCCGTGGTGTCCCTACCCGGTTTTGGCATCAGGACCATGCTGGCTTCATAGAATGAGTCCAGGAGCATTCCATCCTTTTCTATACTTTGAAATACCTTTAGTAGTAGTAGTGTTAACTCCTCTCCGAAAGCTTGGCAGAACTCTTCAGTGAAACTGTCTGGGCCAGGGCTTCTCCCTGTTGGGAGTTCCTTAATCACCTTTTCAATCTATTCTTTTGTCATAGGTCTATCCAGCTGTTGTACCTCTGTCTGTGTTAGTTTAGGTAGGTAGTGTGCCTCTAAAAATTTGTCTATAGTATTTGTCTATAGTATTCTGTCATGATACTTTTAATTTCAGTTGGGTCTGTTGTGATAACACCCATCTCATTTCTTATTTGGGTTATTTGCTTCTTCTCCTGTTTTTCTTTTGTCAGTTTGGCCGATGGTTTATTGATTTTGCCAATCCTTTCAAAGAGCCAGGCTTTGGTCTTGTTAACTCTTTCAATTGTTTTTCTATTCTCTATTTCATTTAATTCTGCTCTAATTCTCACTATTTGCTTTCTTTTGGTGCCTGAGGGCTTCCTTTGCTGCTCTCTTTCCGTTTGTTCGAGTTGTAGGGTTAATGTTTTGATTTTGGCTCTTTCATCTTTTTGGATGTGTGCATTTATTGCTATAAATTGACCTCTAAGCACGGGTTTTCCTGTGTCCCAAAGATTCTGGTAGGATGTGTTTTCATTCTTATTTGATTCTATGAATTTCTTTACTCCTTCCTTAATTTATTCTATAACCCAGGAGTTTTTGATCAAGGTGCTGTTCAGTTTTTATGTGTTTGATTTTTTTCCCCCTGCTTCTTCTGTTATTGATTTCCACTTCTATGGCTTTATGTTCAGAAAAGGTGCTTTGTAATATTTTGATGCTTTGGATTCTGTTAAGGCTTGCTTTATGGCCTAATATGTGGTCTATTCTGGAGAATGTTCCATGTGCATTGGAAAAGAAATTATACTTGGCTGCTGTTGGGTGGAGTGTTTAGTATATGTCTATGAGATCAAGTTGGTTGATAGTGGCATTTAGATGTTACGTGTCTTTATTGAGCTTTTTTTTTGGGTGTTCTGTCCTTCACTGAAAGTGGTGTGTTGAAATCTCCTACTACTATTGTGGAGCTGTCTGTCTCTGTTTTCAATGCCGTTAGAGTTTGTTTTATGTATTTTGGAGCCCTATCGTTGGGCGTGTAAACATTTATTATGGTTATGTCCTCCTGGTGTATTGACGCTTTAATTGTTATATAGTGTCCTTCCTTATCCTTTGTGGTGGATTTTACTTTAAAGTCTATTTTGTCAGAGATTAATATTGCCACTCCTGCTCTTTTTTAAGTGTTGTTTGCTTGATATATATTTTTTCCATTCTTTTTTAGTTTGTGTCTTTAAGTCTAAGGCGTGTCTCTTTTAGGCATCATGTACACGGATCGTGTTTTTTTAATCCATTCTGCCACTCTCTGTCTCTTTATTTATGCATTTAGTCCATTTACATTCAGCGTAATTATTGATACACATGAGTTTAGTTCTGTCATTTTGATGTCTTTTCCTGTGTGTTGTTGACAGTTTTCTTTTTTCCACTTAATTTTCTGTGCTGAGTCGTTTTTCTTTATGTATTTTCTTTTCATCTTTTTCATTGTTGTTGATTTTGTACTTGCTGAGTCTTTATGTTTTTCTTGTTTCTTATTTTGATGTGTAGGCTTGTTAGTTTTCTTTGTGGTTACCTTAATATTTACCCCTATTTTTCTAAGTTTAAACCACTCTTTTTTTTCTTTGTATCACCTTGACTTCCTCTCCACATGAAACATGTATAACTACGTTTTTTAGTCCCTCTTTTTTGTTTTAGTGTTGTCCTCTTTTACATATTGACATTTCTGTTTCTCTGTTTTCAGCATTTTAGCTTTGATTTGTTTTTGTGTCTTCCCTATCTGGATTGATATCTGGTTGCTCTGTCCTGTGTTCTAGTCTTATGTTGTTACCGGATGTTATTGATTTTCCAACTGGAGGACTTCCTTTAGTATTTCTTGTCATTTTGCTTTGGTTTTCGCAAATTCCCTAAACTTCTTTTTATCTGGAAATGTCCTAATTTCTCCATCATATCTGAGAGACAGTTTTGCTGGATATATAATTCTTGGCTGGCAATTTTTTTCCTTCAAGGCTTTATGTACGTTATCCCATTGCCTTCTTGCCTGAGTGGATTCTGCTGAGTAGTCTGAACTTAGTCTTTTTGACTCTCCTTTGTAGATGACTTTTTGTTTATCCCTAGCCACTCTTAAAATTCTCTCTTTATCTTTGGTTTTGGTGAGTTTGATTATATCTTGGTGACTTTCCTTTGGGATCTTCCTTGTGTGGGGTTTGATGAACATCTTGGGTAGATAGCTTCTCATCTCTCACAATATCTGGCAAGTTTTTTGCCAACAAATCTTCAGAAATTCTGTCTGTATTTTCTGTTATCCCGCCTGTTCTGGTACTCCAATCACTCATAGGGTATTTCTCTTGATACAGTACCACATAATTCTCAGGGTTTCTTCATGTTTTAAAAATACTTTTATCTGATTTTTCCTCAAATAAGTTAGTGTGAAGTGCTTTATCTTTTATCTTACTAATTCTGACTTCCGTTGCCTCAATTTTGCTCCTATGACTTTCTATTGAGTTGTCTAATTCTGAAATTTTATTGTTAATCTTCTGGATTTCTGTTTGCTGTCTGTCTGTAGATTCTTGCAGCCTCTTAAATTTGTCATTATGCTGTTCTCTAATCTTCTTAAGTTCATCTTGTACTTTGTCAGTGTGTTCCTTGGCTTGTTTTGCATTTTGCATGATCTCCTGAAGGGTTCTGTACATTAATCTTTTGTATTCTACCTCCGGTAATTCCAAGAAGTTCTCTTCCTCTGCAAAATTTCCCAATTCTTTGTTTTGCGAGTTTGCTGAAGCCTTTATGGTTTGCTCTTTATGTGATTTGATATTGACTGTTGTCTTGAGCCATCAATAAGTTATTTTTTTTATTTCATATTTGCTTACTGTGTCCTAGCTTATTTTGTTTGATATCCCCAAATAGGCTGCTCTTGTGAACTGGCTTGATTATTGGCGCCTTTGAAGCTCTAATGTCCTTTCACCAGGTGGTTAGATCTGTTATTAGGTATGTGACCCCAGGAGTCCGTATGGATTCAGCTCAGGTGTCCAGGTAGTAGGTCACCCAAGTATGTGGTGCAGGTTCTCACCTACAGTCCCAGATGGGCAGGGGTGATTGGTGTAGGAACAGGTATCTGGCTTCAGTAGGGGGTCACATGCTGAGCAAGGTAGGTGGCTGACAGCTGCCCCTGAGTGTCTGGGAGGAAAGCGTATCCTTGTTCCCTAGAGCACATTGTGGGTGAGTTTTGCAGCCAGATTATGGGCACCCAGTGCTGTAGGCTGTAAGGACTGGGAGGCACCACTTATTTTTGGACGTCTCGGGAGGCTAGGTGGCATGGGTGGAGCCACCAGTCTTCAGGCCCCTGATGTTGGTAGGTAAGGACCCTGCTTAATGGGTAGACTGTTGTCAAATGTCACGAACCTGCCAGTCTATCATATAGCTGACAGTTGAAATTAGGCTTCAGGTATATACCCTGTTATACTGTGCTAATGAGGGCCTACACTGTTGAAATGGGCCCACACAAGTCTATGCAGGGGTGAAAAGCATTCAAAGTCTGTGTACTCCTTATGCCTGTGCCTAGGCACAGGACCTGTACCTACCCTAAGTTCCTGGCTTAGGGTAGCTGGCACATTATTTATTCCTGGTTATTAATTTGTTCCCTCTGCAAGGCTGGGAGAATGGCTCAGGGCGTGTGACAGGTCCTTACTTCTGGCCTACGGGACGCAGCAATGATTAAAGCTGGCCCAGGACCCGGTGCAGAGCATGAAGGGGACGGGTAAATGGGTGAGAGGTATTTCCCAGAGGGGATGGTTTTTCATCTGCGTGGTAGGTTAGATGCATGTACTTTTCTTTTGCTGATTGAGTGCTGCTTTTCACTGGTTCTGGAGGCTTGAGTAGACTCTCTGCCACTTGGTCTCTCCTGATGTGGAAGACACGTCCCAAGTGCCACAGCTTGCCTCACCATGTGTGCAGGCTGCAGGGTACTGGTTCCCGCCAGGTCAGGTCTGGCAACTCTTCACTGCTTCTGAACCATCTCTTCCTCCCCCTGCCGGTCAGTCTGATTCCTCAACTTTGCTTTTGATGTTCAAGGCTCCTATATTGTCATATATAATTGATTCACTTGTTTTTTGGGTCTTTGTTGTAAGGACCACAGGAAGTGTCTGACTACTCTGCCATCTTGGCCTCACCTCCTAAATTACTGGATTTTATGGTAATTACATGTTTAGTGTTTTTTAAAGAAACTGCCAAACTGTTTTCAGGGACATCTTTTACATTGCTGATAGTGTTCATTTTTACTGCTTGACTTTGCTAGAAATATATCTTTTTTAAAAGCTAGCTTTTGAGTTTCTTGATTCTCTTTACTGATTTTTTGCTTTTTAATTTGTTAATTTCTGTTCTTATTTTTACTGTGTTCTTCTTTCAACTTCCTATGTTTACTCTATTTCTAATGTTTTAAGTTAGATGCTTTTATTGTTATCATCTTTTCTAATATTTGCATTCCAACTATACATTTTCCTTTATGTGGTTCTTCACAACATCTTATAGTTTTGATTCATACAGATTGTTGCTGTTGTTGTTAGGTGCTGTTGAGTTGGTTCCTACTCATAGCGCCTCTATGTGCATCAGAACAAAACACTGCCCAGTCCTGAGCCATCCTCATAATCATTATGCTTGAGTTTAATTCTCATTAATTTTTAAATGTTTTCTAATTTCCATTAAAATTTATTTTTCAACTTTTGAATTATTTAAAATCGTGTTTAAATTTCCAAATTTATTTTGAGTTGATTTTTTGTTGCTAATTTCTAATTTCATATGAGACATATAAACATCATGTAGCTGCATTTCATTTTCTTTTATCCAAACAGATTTTAAGTGACAATTGCGGTATACCTTCATTTATTGTGATTACTGATTTGTTTGAATCCTTTTATTGGCTCCCCACCCCCCTTTCTTCCCTACCTTCTGTTGGATTGATTGTGGTTGCCTCCCTTTCTCCCTTCATAGGCTTTTAAGTTAAACATTTCTGTCTCCATTGTATTATGAGTTTATTTTTAATATGCACACTTGACTAAATAAAGCCTGAATGTAATCTACCTTTTCTTACATATTATTATTGTCAAGTATTTTAATCTTTCTTTGTTCTTAAACTCCTTTAAATTTACTCATGGTTATAATTACTTTTATAGTCAATATTTATTTATATTTACCCACGTTTACTTCATTTTTATACTCACCAGTTCTTCTTGTATGTCATTTATGTATTTATTTATTTTCCTTCAATGTCTTGCTTCCTGAGGTACCTCTTTAGTAGTTGTTTTAGTCTGAGCTGATGAATGGTAAACTCAGTCTATCTTTGTCTCAGAAGATTGTTATTTTTCCCTCATTCTTTTGTGATACTTAGTTGGGTATACAGGATTAAGTATTAATTAGAATTAAGTAATTTTTCTCAGCATTTTGGTTATATTTATTCAAGTGCACAGTGAATGAGGAACAGAAACAAAAATATCTTTGCTCTCAGAAGTATAGAGTTAAAAACATGGACTATACAGGGAAACTGCCTGGGTTTGCATCCAACCTTTCATATTACAAGGTGTGTGAACTTAGGCAAGGTATCTGTTATTTTTCCTCTTGAGTTTCTTTATCTGTAAGGTTGTTGTTAAGCTCTGTTAAATTGGTTCCAACTCATAGCAATCCTATGTACAACAGAATGAAACACTGCCCTGTCCTGCACCATCCTCGCAATTGTTGTTATGCTTGAGCTCGTTGTTGCAGCCACTGTGTCAATTCATCTCGTTGAGGATCTTCCTCTTTTTCACTGACCTTCTACTTTGCCAAGCATGATGTCCTTCTCCAGGGACTGGTCCCTCCTGATAACATGTACAAAGTATGTGAGACAAAATCTTGCCATCCTTGCCTCTAAGGAGCGTTCTGGTTGTACTTTTTCCAAGACAGAATTGTTCATTCTTTTGGCAGTCCATGGTATATTCAAAACTCTTCAGCAACACCATAATTCAAAGCTGTTAATTCTTTGGTTTTCCTTGTTCATTGTTCAGCTTTTGGATGCATGTGAGGTGACTGAAAACACCATAGCTTGGGTGAGGCACACGTTAGTCCTTTAAGTGACATCTTTGCTTTTTTTTAACACTTTAAAGAGGTCTTTTGCAGCAGATTTTCTTCCCAATGTAATACATCATTTGATTTCTTGACTGCTTCTTCCATGGGTGTTGACTGTGGATCCAAGTAAAATGAAATACTTGACAACTTCAATCTTTTCTCCATCTGTCAGTGTTCCACTGCTATTCATAAGGTTTTCACTGGCTAAGTTTTTTCAGAAGTAGACCACCAAGTATTTCTTCCTACTCTGTCATAGTCTGGAAGCTCAGGTGGAACCTTTCCATCATAGGTGACCCTGTTGGTGTTTGAATACCAGTGACATAACTTTCAGCACCACAGCAACATGAAAGCCCACACAGTACAACAAACTGACAGACACATAGGTGATCCTGAAAATAGGAATAACAGTATTACCTGAGAGGCTTGTTGTGAAAATTAAAAGAGTTAATAAATCTAAAGTTGTTAGAACAGTGTCTGGCAGATAGTAAATTATTCAGTTAAGTATTTGTTCTTATTATCATTATAATGCAGTTATAATTATTTTGATGCATCTGTTGTTTCTTATGAGAAGAACGCTTCTGTCAGTCTAAATATTCCTTTGTAGAATATTTGTCTTTTCTCTGTGGTTGCTTTTAAATCTTATTTTTGTCTTTCGTGTTTTTAAAGTTCCCTGCAATATGTCTGGGTATGGATTTACTTTTCCTACTCAGGATCAGTGTGCTTCTTGAATTGAGAAGTCATGTTTCTGAGAAATTTAGGGAAGTTCTATGCCATTATCTTTTAAAATATTGCCTTTTTCTTTTCTCTCTAGTCACTTCTTTTGGAACTCCTCTGTTTGATATATATTACATCTTCTTGTTCTCTTAACGTCTTTTTGTATGTTATAGATAGTTTTCTTAGCTCTATTTTCCAATGCAATAATTTCCTTTTCTTCTCTGTCTAATCTGGTATTTAATACATTGATCTTTTCATTTCAATGATTATATTTTTCAGTTCTATAATTGTCATTTTATTTTTTATTAAATGTGTTCTTTTTTTCAATGCCTTCGCCCCACCTCGAAGATTTTAGTCCCTGCTTCACTGTCGCTCCTCAACATTACCCCTATCATAATTTGTGGTAATTCCAATATTGACATAGATGATTATTTCAATCACCTGACTTCGCAGTTCCTTGCCTATCTCTCTTTTAATATTTGTTCATCTTCTCTACTTCAGATCTACCATGGTTATACCCTAGGTTTTGACCTTCTTAATAATTCTCCTCTCTTCATAATCTCTGTGCCTAGCATCCCACATTCCTGCCATCACCCCTAATTTCTAGTTCACTTCATCTAGAACACCCAACTCCAATAAAATTTCATTTCCATCAAGAATCACAGTCCATTTATTCTACCATATTTTAATGCCCTCAGTCCCTTCGTGTCTTCACTTTCCTCCTTACCTAGCTTATATTTTAGGGTATATTATTAATCCAAATTACACAGTTAATAAGGATCACTCTTGCATATGCCCTGATTTCTTTGTCCCTCTTTCTCTTTGTTACACTCTCCTAGAAAAATCTCAACACTGGTTAAGTCAAACTCACAGTCTACTCTGTGTCTGCTCCCAACCAATTTATTGTAGCTGGATAAAAATACCCAACTACATCTGTGGAAAGAGACAGTGGAAAGGCTCAATATCATCAATCAGAACAAGGTCAGGGGCTGACTGCCGAACAGATCATCAATTGCTTATAAACAAGTTCAAGTTGAAGCTAAAGAAAATTAGAACAAGTCCACGAGAGTCAAAGTATGACCTTGAGTATATCCCTCCTGAATTTAGAGACCATCCCAAGAATAGATTCGACGCACTGAACACTAATAATGGAAGACCAGATGAGTTGTGGAATGACTTCAAGGATGTCATACATGAAGAAAGCAAGAGGTCATTGAAAAGACAGGACAGAAAGAAAAGACCAAAATGGATGTCAGAAGAGACTCTGAAACTTGCTTTTGAATGTAGAATAGCTAAAGTGAAAGGAAGAAATGATGAAGAGAGCTGAACAGAAGTTTCAAAGGGTGGCTCAAGAAGACAAAGTAAAGTATTATAATGAAATGTGCAAAGACCTGGAGTTAGAAACCAAAAGGGAAGAACATGCTCAGTATTTCTCAAGTTGAAAGAACTGAAGACAAAAATTCAAGCCTTGAGTTGCAATATTGAAGGATTCTATGGGGAAAATATTAAACGATGCAGGAAGCATCAAAAGAAGATGGAGGTAATACGCAGATTCACTGTATGGAAAAGAATAGGTTGACGTTCAACATTTCAGGAGGTGGCATATGATCAGAAACTGGTAGTACTGAAGGAAGAAGACCAACCTGCTTTGAAAATATCAGCAAAAAAAGCTCCAGGAATTGATGGAATATCAATTGAGATGTTTCAAGAAATGGATGCAGCACTGGAAGTGCTCACTCACCTGTGCCAAGAAGTTTGGAAGACAGCTACCTGGCCAGTCGGCTGGAAGAGATCTGTATTTGTGCCCATTTGAAAAAAAGGTGATCCAACAGAATGCAGAAATTTTTGAACAGTATCATTAATAACACACACAAGTAAAATTTTGCTGAAGATCATTCAAAAGTGGTTGCAGCAGTATATCAACAGGGAACTGCCAGAAAATTCAGGCTGGATTCAGAAGAGGACATGGAACCAGGGATATCATTGCTGATGTTAGATGGATCATGGCTGAAAGTAGAGAATACCAGAAAGAGGTGCCTGTGTTTTATTGACTATGCAAAGACATTCGACTGTGTGGATTATAAAAATTATGGATAACATTGCAGAGAATGGGAGGTCCAGAACACTTAATTGTGCTCATGAGGACCTGTACTTAGACCAAGAGGTGGTCGTTCGAACAAAACAAGAGGATACTGAGTGGTTTAAAATCAGGAAAGGTGTGAGTCAGGGTTGTATCTCTCACCACGCTTATTTAATCTCTATACTGAGCAAATAATCCGAGAAGCTGGACTATATGAAGAAGAACAGGGCATCAGGATTGGAGGAAGACTCATTAGCAGTCGACAATATGCAGATAACACAACCTTGCTTTTTGAAGGTGAAGAGGGCTTGAAGCACTTACGGATGAAGATCAAAGACTACAGCCTTCAGTATAGATTACACCTCAACATAAAGAAAACAAAAGTCCTCATAACTGTTCCAATAAGCAACATCATGATAAACGGAGAAGATAACTGAAGTTGTTAAGGATTTCATTTTACGTGGATCCACAATTAACGATAAAGCAGCAGTCAAGAAATCAAACAAGGCATTGCATTGGGCAACTCTGCTGCAAAAGACCTCTTTAAAATGTTAAAAAGCAAAGATTTCACTTTAAGGACTAAGATGCACCTCACCCAAGCTATGGTATTTTCATTTGCCTCATATACATGTGAAAGCTGGACAATGAATGATGAAAACTGAAGAAGGATTGATGCGTTTGAATTGTGACTTTGGCGAAGAATATCGAATATACCAGTGACTGCCAGAAGAAGGAACAAATCTGTTTTGGAAGAAGTACAGCCAGAATGCTCCTTAGAAACAAAGATGGCATGACTTGTCTCACGTACTTTGGACATGTTATCAAGAGGAACCAGTCCCTGGAGAAGGACATCATGCTTAGTAAAGTAGAGGGTCAGAGAAAAAGAGGAAGACCCTTAACAAGATGGATTGACACTGGCTGCAACAATGGGCTCAAACATAACGACTATTGTAAGAATGGTGCAGGACCAGGCACTGTTTCGTTCTGTTGTACATAGGGTCGCTGTGAGTGGGAACCAACTCGATGGCTCCTAATAACAACTACATCAATGTTTACTAGAGGTCTCTAGGTGGCACAAGCAGATTGCGATGGCTGCTAGCCTAAAGTTTGGCAGTTAGTACCCTCCCATTGGCTCCGAGTAAGTAAGTTGAACTGCTTCAGTAAATATTATAGCCAAGAAAACCCTATGGAGTTCATTTCTACTCTGTAACACATGGGGTTTCCATATGTTGGAATTGACTCTACAGCAGTGCTTTTGGTTTTTTGGTTTTAGGTTGACTAGACTTATCATCAAGGAGTCTTGATGGGGCAATGGTTAAGTGCTCGGCTGCTAATCAAAAGGTTAGTGGTTTGAACCCGCCGGCAGCTCCATGGGAGAAAAGACCTGGCCGTATGCTCCCATAAAGATTACAGCCTAGGAAACCCTATGGGGCAGTTCTATTCTGTCATATAGAGTCACTGTGAGTCAATAGAGTCACTGTGAGTCAGAATTGACTCGATGGCACAAAGCAACAACAAGACTTTGGATGTTTGTCAAATATCAGCTGCTCATAGGTGGATGAATTTACATCTGGACTCTCAATTCTGTTCCATTGGTCTGTGTATCCTTTGTTTTACCAGTACCAGGATGTTTTGACTACCGTGGTGGTATAATAGGTTCTAAAATCTGGTAGTGTGAGGCTTCCCACGTTCTTCTTCTTCTTCAGTAACGCTTTACTTATCTGGGGTCTCTTCCCTTTGCATATGAAGTTGTTGATTTGTTTCTCCATCTCATTAAAAAATGCGGCTGGAATTTGGATCGGGATTGCATTGTATCTGTAGATCGCTTTGGGTAGAATTGACATTTTCAAAATGTTGATCCTACCTATCCATGAGCAAGATATGTTTTTCCACTTATGCAAGTCACTTCTGGTTTCTTGTAGTAGTGTCTTCTAGTTTTCATTGTATAGGTCTTTTACGTTTCTGGTTAGATTTAGTCCTAAGTATTTTATCTTCTTGAGAGCTATTGTAAATGGTATTGATTTGGTGATTTCCTCTTGGAAGTTCCCTTTGTTGATCTAGAGGAATCCAACTTATTTTTGTGTGTTTATCTTGTATCCTGATACTTTACTGAAATCTTCCTTTAGTTTCAGTAGTTTTCTTGTGGATTATTTGGGGTTTTCTGTGTATAAGATCATATCATCAGCAAAGAGAGATACTTTGACTTCTTCCCTACCAGTCTGGATGCCCTTATTTATTTTTCTAGCGTAATTGCTCTGGCTAGGACCTTCAGCACAATGTTGAATAAAAGTGGTGATAAAGGGCATCCTTCTCTGGTTCCCGTTCTCAAGGGGAATGCTTTCAGACTCTCTCCATTTAGGATGATGTTGGCTGTTGGCTTTGTATAAGTCCCCTTAATTATGTTGAAGAATTTCCCTTCTATTCCTATTTTGTTGAGAGTTTTTATCATGAATGGGTGTTGGACTTTATCAAATGCCTTTTCTGCATCAATTGATAAGATCATATAGTTTTTGTCTTTTGTTTTATTTATGTGATGGATTACATTGATTGTTTTTCTAATGTTGAACTATCGCTGCATACCTGGTGTAAATACCACTTGATTATGGTGAATTATTTTTTTGATATGTTGCTGAATTCTACCTGCTAGAATTTCGTTGAGGATTTTTGCATCTATGTTCATGAGGGATGTTTGTTTGTAATTTTCTTTTTTTTGTGGTGTCTTTACCTGGTTTTGGGATCAGGGTTATGCTGGCTTCATAGAATGACTTAGGGAGTATTCCTTCTTTTTCTATGCTTTGAAATACCTTTAGTAGTAGTGGTGTTAACTCTTATCTGAAAGTTTGGTAGAATTCTCCAGTAAAGCCAACAGGGCTGGGGCTTTTTTTGGTTGGGAGTTTTAAATTACCCTTTCAGTCTCTTGTTATGGGTTTATTTAGTTGCTCTATCTCTGTGTTAGTTTAGGTAGGTAATGAGTTTCTAGAAATTTGTCCATTTCCTCTAGGTTTTCAAATTTGTTAGAGTACAGTTTTTCATAGTATTCTGTTACGATTCTTTTTATTTCAGTTGGTTCTGTTGTGATATCACCCATCTCATTTCTTATGTGGGTTATTTGCTTCTTCTCCTGTTTTTCTTTTGTCATTTTGGCCAATGGTTTATCAGTTTTGTTGGTGTTTTCAAAGAACAAGCTTTTGGTCTTTTTAACTCTTTCAATTGTTTTTCTATTCTCTATTTCATTTAATTCTGCTCTAATTCTTATGATTTCCTTTCTTCTGGCGCCCAAGGGCTTCTTTTGCTGCTCTCTTTCTGCTTGTTCCAGTTGTAGGGTTAATGTTTTGATTTTAGCCCTTTCTTCTTTTTGGATGTTTGCATTTATTTTTATAAACTGACCTCTGAGCACAGCTTTTGCTGTGTCCCGAAGGTTCTATTAGGATGTGTTTTCATTCTCAGTGGGTTCTATGAATTTCTTTATTCCATCCTTAACTTCTTCTATACCCAATAGTTTTTGAGCAAGGTGTTGTTCAGTTTCCATGTGTTTGATTTTTTGTCTTTGCTTTTTCTGTTATTGATTTCTACTTTTATGGCTTTATGATCAGAAAAGATGCTTTGTAATATTTCGATGCTTTGGATTCTGTTAAGGCTTGCTTTATGATCTAATATGTGGTCTATTCTGGAGAATGTTCCATGTGCATTGGAAAAGAAAGTATACTTGGCTGCTGTTGGATGGAGTGATCTGTATATGTCTATGAGCTCAAGTTGACTAATTGTAGCATTTAGATCTTCCATGTCTTTATTGAGCTTCTTTCTGGATGTTATGTCCTTCACCGAAAGTAGTGTGTTGAAGTCTCCTACTATTATTGTGCAGCTGTCTATCTCTCTTTTCAATGCTGTTAGAGTTTGTTTTATGTATTTTGGAGCCCTGTCTTTGGGTACATAAATGTTTATTATAGTTATGTCCTCATGGTATATTGATCCTTTAATCATTATATAGTGTCCTTCCTTATCCTTTTTGGTGGATTTTAGTTTAAAGTCTATTTTTTCAGAGGTTAATATTGCCACTCCTGCTCTTTTTTGAATGTTGTTTGCTTGATATATATATTTTTCCATCCTTTGAGTTTTAGTTTGTGTCTTTAAGTCTAAGGCGTGTCTCTTTTAGGCAGCATATAGACAGATGGTGTTTTTTTTTAATCCATTCTGCCAGTCTCTGTCTCTTTATTGGTGCTTTTGTCCATTTACATTCAGCATAATTATTGAAAGGTATGAGTTTAGTTCTCTCATTCTGATGTCTTGTGTGTTTTTGACAGTTTCGTTGTTCTACTTAATTTTCTGTGCCGAGTTGTTTTTCTTTATGTATTTTCTTTTCATCTTTTTCATTGTTGTTCATTTTGTATTTGCTAAGTCTTTATATTTTTCTTGTTTTTTATTTTGATGTGTAGGATTGTTAGTTTCCTTTGTGGTTACCTTAATATTTACCCCTATTTTTCTAAGTTTAAACCAGTCTTTTATTTCTTTATATCATCTTGACTTCCTCTCCATATGAAAAAACTGTCTACATTTTTCTGTCCCTCTTTTTTGTTTTAATGTTATCATCTTTTACATATTGACTTCTCTGTGTCCCTATTTTCAATGTTTTAGGTTTGATTTATTTTTGTGACTTTCCTATTTGGGTTGATATCTGTTTGCTCTGTCCTGTGTTCTAGTCTTGGATTGTTATCTGATGTTATTGATTTTCCATCTGAAGGACTCCCTTTAGTATTTCTTGTAATTTTGGTTTGTTTTTTTGCAAATTCCCTAAACTTCTGTTTATCAGAAAATGCCCTAATTTCACCAGCATATTTGAGAGAAAGTTTTACTGGATATGTAATTCTTGGCTGGCAGTTGTTTTCCTTGATGGCTTTATATATGTCATCCCATTGCCTTCTTTCCTGCATGGTTTCTGCTGAGTAGTCCAAGCTTATTCTTATTGACTCTCCTTTGTAGAGGACTTTTCGTTTATCCCTAGCTTCTCTTAAAATACTCTTTATCTTTGGTTTTGGCAAGTTTCATTATAATATGTCTTGGTAACTTTCTTTTGGGATCTACCTTAGGTGGGGTTTGATGAGCATCCTGGATAGATAGCTTGTCATATTTTGTGATATCAGGGAAGTTTTCTGTCAGTGAATCTTCAACAATTTTCTCTGTATTTTCTGTTATCCCCCCCATTCTTGTACTCCAATCACGGGTAGGTTATTTCTCTTAATAGAGTCCCTCATAATTCTTAGAGGTTCTACATTTTTTAAATTTTTTTATCTGATTTTTCCTCAAATAAATTGGTGTCAAATGCTTTATCTTCAATCTCACTAATTCTAACTTCTACTGCCTCAATTCTGCTCTGATGATTTTCTATTGAGTTGCCTAATTCTGAAATTTTATTGTTAATCTTATGGATTTCTGACTGCTTGTCTCTGTATGGATTCTTGCAGCCTATTAAATTTGTCATTATGCTCTTTTATAACCTTCTTAAGTTCTTCTATTGCTTTGTCTCTGTGTTCTTTGACTTTTCTCCGTTTTGTATGTTTTCCTTCCTAATATCTCGAAGAGTTCTGTATATTAATCTTTTGTATTCTGCCTCTGGTAATTCCAAGAAATTCTCTTCCTCCAGAAAATTTCTAGATTATTTTGGGAGCTTGCTGAAGCCATCATGGTCTGCATCTTTATGTAATTTGATATTGACTGTTGTCTCTGAGTCATCAATAAGTTATTATAATTTACTTATTTTATATTTGCTTACTGTGTCCTAGCTTCTTGTTTTGTTTTGATATGCCCAAATAGGCTGCTCGTGTGAGTCAGTTTGATTATTGGTTCCTGTTGAGCTCTAACATTGTGTTACCAGGTGGTTAGATCGTTACTAAGTATGTAAGCACAGGAATCCATTCACTTTCATTGTATGGATTCAGATCAGGTGTCCAGGTAGTTGGTCACCAAGTGTGTGGTGTAGGCTCTCACCTACAGCCCTAGACAGGCATGGGTGATTGGTGTAGGCATAGGTATCTGGCTGTAGTAGGGCGTCATGCGCTGAGTAAGGCAGGGGCCTGACGACTGCCCCAAGTTTCTGGAAGGAAAGCGTGTCTGTATTCCCTATAGTGTGTAGATGGGTGCCAGGCTATGAGCTCCCAGTGATGTTCACTGTAAGTACTGGCGGGCACCACTTATCCTTGGACCCCTTTCGTGGGTGGCTAGGTGGCGTGGGTGGAGCCACCAGTCCTCAGGCCCCTGTTGTGGGTAGGTGAGGAAACTGCTTAATAGGCTGAGCAGTCAAGTGTCACAAACCTGCCACTTCACAGCTGAAACAGTTGATGCTTGACTTCAGGTATGTACCCTGTTGTACTGTGGTAATGAAGGCCTACGCTGTTGAAATGGACCCACACAAGTCTATGCAGGGGTGAAAGGGATTCAAAGTCCATGGACCCCTTATGCCTGTGCCTAGGCAAAGGAGCTGTGCCAACCCTTAGTTCCTGGCTTAAGGGAGCTGGCAGCTTATTTTTTTCCCTGTTTGTTAATTTGTGCCCTCTCCAAGGCCAGGAGAATGGCTCAGGATGTGTGACAGGTCCTACTTCTGGCCCAGGGGACTCAGCAATTGCTGAAGCTGGCCCAGCCCCCGGTGCAGAGTGGGGAGGGGCAGGGTAAGTGGGAGAGAGGTTTTTCCAAATTAGGGTGTTTTTGATCCCCGCAGTAAGCGAGATGCAAGTACTTATCTTTAGCCGCTCTTAAGTGCTGCTTCTCACTGGTTCTGGATGGCCAAGTAGACTCTTTGCTGCTGGGCCTCTCCCCATGTGGAAAACGCCTCCCAAGTGCCATTGCTCACCTCACCGCACACAGGAACTGATCAAGCCTGAAGGGCTCTGGCTCCCGCTGGGTGTGTTCTGGCAATTCCTCGCTGCTTCTGAACCATCTCTCCCTCCCCCTGCCACTCAGTCCTTTTCCTCAACTTTGCCTTTGATGTTCAGGGCTCCTAGATTGTCATGTACAGTTGATTCGCTTGTTTTTCGGGTCTTTGTTGTAAGAGGGACCACAGGAAGCATCTGACTACTCTGCCATCTTGGCCCTGCCTCCTCCAGGTGATTCTTATATGCTGTCTTTAAGAGCTGCAACCTTCAAATATCTCTGAATGAGATCCACAGTAAGAAAGACATTTTACATTGTTGCTTAGTATACATGCCAGCTTCTAACTACATATAAATACATATGTACGTGAAACAAAAGTTTTGTGAAAATATATCCTCTGCTCTTTTGTCTTCCATTACATTCCATTTTATTTTCATTAAAAATAAAGTACTGGTTGAGATCTACGAATTTAATCTTAACCACAGTTTGAAAAACATCAGTTAAGAAACTGGCCTTAGATAAGAGAGAAATGGATTAGAGTTCAGACTTTGCTTCTTAATATGTATGACTTTGGTCAAATTTCTTAACCTCTCTTTGCATACATTCCCTCATCTTGAAAATGGGAACAATAATAGTACCCATTTCACCGGGTTATTTAATGTGAGGATTAAGTTAGCTAATACATGTAAGTAGTTTAACATAAATGAATATAGATTATTTTGCTTATTATTACCTTGATCATGCTGAACTTATTTAGGAATATTAGAGTGGCATGCTACCATATACATTTTCAATTACAATAAAAATATTTAAAGAAATATTTAGGGACTTATTATTTACAGCTGGGTAAAGCAATTTTTATTGCACCAGCATTTTTTAAAACAGTGTTAAAACTTAATTGGCTTTTTTCCATCTTATTTAAAATTAAAATAATTAAAGAAATAACCAAAATGCCCCTTACCGCTAAACCAACCCAACATTAATGCCTCTGGCTTGTTGGCGAATGCAAAATCAAACCTGGCACTAGAAGAGTGAAATGGGAAATACTCCAGCTTCCATGACTCACTGTTGCTTTTTAGAATTTGCCAACTGGATTAAAGTCCATGAACTTTTAGGTGGAGAGCTGTAGAGTGGCTTCTATCTCCTTCTCTTCTATGTGAAAACATTTGCCTAGAGACATTTGGGCATAAGCAGGCCATAATAAGCAGCTTTTGATGGGAAATAAATAATGTTACTGAGTATTCAGTTTCTAAATTTTCTCAAAAATGTAGACTTAGATAGTTTAAGACTGATATAATTTCTATATTTTGTCACAAAAGCATATCTCTTATTGAACTTGACAGGCATAGACAAGAGAGATTTTGCCCTATGTAGCAGAGGTGAGACATGGATGGAGTTGACTTGGTCAAAGTGACAAATCAGATAGTGCAATATGGACATCTATTGATCAGTCATAAAGTCTCATTTAAGTGTAATATATATAGCTATATATCTATATATTTATATGTCTCTATATTATTCAACTGTCCAACCACTCTTCTAAATTATTTGTGGGGAAACTGGGTCTTATATTAAATAAAACAAAATAAACCCTCTTTTCTACTAACACATTTTAGACTCTTCAATGTCTAGGCCTAAGTAAATGATGTCTGGGGAATCAGAGCTGGACAAAAGGAAGGGTTAATTTAGTCTAAAATGAATTCCAGGCACTATGGCCCGGCTATGGAATGCTAAGAAATACCTGGGACACAACAGTTTTGTGTTACTTTGTAGTAGGGGCTTAGAGCCATGGGTTTTGGGGTTGGCTGAAATAAGCAAAGATGAAGGACGTAGTGAGATTAGTCTTGATGCTCTCAAGGCAGAAAGTGGTGGCAAGCCTGGGAGTCTGGAAGGGATAAGGATTGTCGTACACTGTGACACTAACTGCACTACTAAAGGGGCAAGGTGGGAAGACCCCACCTTTATCACTAATTGCATTTTATCACTAATTGCATTTCCCACCTGGAAATGGATCCAGGCTTCATCTTTCCACATCTCCAAGATCCTCATCACCAGCCACTTCCATGACACTTCCTTTCTGACCCTCACCACCTTGAGTTAGGTCAGACTTCATTGCCGGTCACCCTGAGCCAGGTGAAAACATCCCTGGCCAGCCTGGGCCAGGTCATCAGGTATCAGCTGTGGCCACAGGAGTTCAGATGGTTCCCTGTACTTCAGCTGGCCCTCTAGCCCCCTGGGACTAGATCACAAGCTGTAAGGACTCTATCCTTCTTCATTGACTGCCCATGCAGCCTTTCCCTGACCACCAGCCACTCAGAGCTGAGTCTTCACAAGTTTGGACTCTGTCCTGGCAGTCCCTGCTGGCTAATTGCCGTCTGTGTTCATTAGTTCTCTATAATGGCTTAAAACATTCGCTGAGATTATTACATAAACTTACAGTTAGTTACTCATTTATTATAACTAGAAAGGATACAGGTGAAGGGACCATGAGACAATGTCTGGGAAACATTCCAGCAGCACAAGACTTTCATTGTCCCCAGGGACGTGCCGTGCTTTCCCTTGCATGGATGTTCTCACCAATCTGTTGTTGTTGTTAGGGGCCTTTGAGTCGGTTTCAACTCATAGCGACCCTATGTACAACAGAACGAAACACTGCCAGGTCCTGCGCCATCTTCACAATTGTTGTTACGCTTGAGCCCATTGTTGCAGCCCCTGTGTCAGTCCATCTCATTGAGGGTCTTCCTCTTTTTCACTGACCCTCTCCTTTACCAAGCATGATGTCCTTCTCCAGGGACTGGTCCCACCAGATAACATGGCCAAAGTGTGTGAGACATCATCTAGCTATCCTTGCTTCTAATGAACATTCTGGTTGTACTTCTTCCAAGACAGATTTGTTTGTTCTTTTGGCAGTCCATGGTATAGTCAATATTCTTCACCAGCATCACAATTCAAACGCATCAATTCTTTTTCAGTCTTCCTTATTCATCATCCAGCTTTCACATGCATATGAGGAAATTGAAAACACCATGACTTGGATCAGGTGCATCTCAGTCTTCAAGGAGACATCTTTGCTTTTTAACATTTTAAAGAGGTCTTTGCAGCACCTTAGCCCAATGCAATGCATCTTTTGATTTCTAGACTGCTGCTTCCATGGATGTTGATTGTGGATCCAAGTAAAATGAAGTCCTTGACAACTTGAATCTTTTCTCTGTTTGTCATGATGTTGCTTATTGGTTCAGTTGTGAAGATTTTTGTTTTCTTTATGTTGAGGTGTAATCCATACGAAGGCTGTGGTCTTTGATCTTCATCAGTAAGTGCTTCAAGTCCTCTTCACTTTCAGCAAGCAAGGTTGTGTCATCTGCATAATGCAGGTTGTTAATTAGTCCTAATGCCCCATTTTTCTTCATATAGTCCAGCTTCTTGGATTATGTGCTCAGCATACAGGTTGAATAAGTATGGTGAAAAGATACAATCCTGATGCATACCTTTCCTGACTTTAAACCACGAAGTATCCCCTTGTTCTGTCTGAACAACTGCCTCTTGATCTATGTACAGGTTCCTCATGAGCACAATTAAGTGTTCTGGAATTTCCATTCTTCGCATTATTATCCATAATTTGTTATGATCCACACAGTTGAATGCCTTTGCAAAGTCACTAAAACACAGATAAACATCTTTCTGGTATTCTCTGCTTTCACCCAGGATCCAGCTGACATCAGCAATGATTTCCCTCGTTCCATGTCTTATTCAGAATCCGGCTTGAATTTCTGGCAGTTCCTTGTTGATGTACTGCTGCAGTGCCTTCTGAATGATCTTCAGCAAAATTTTACTTGCATGTGATATTAATGATATTGCTTGATAATTTCCATGTTCTGTTGGATCACCTTTCTTGGGAATTGGCATAAATATGGAGCTCTTCTAGTTGATTGGCCAGGTAGCTGTCTTCCAAATTTCTTAGCATAGATGAGTGAGCACTTCCAGCGCTGCATCTATTTGTTGAAACATCTCAATTGGTATTCCATCAATTTCTTGGTGCCTTGTTTTTCACCAATGCCTTCAGTGCAGCTTGGACTTCTTCCTTCAGTGCCATCTGTTCTTGATTACGTGCTACCTCCTGAAATGGTTAACACGACTATTATGCAAATTTGTGCACCAACCACTAAGGCCAAAGATGAAGAAATTAATGAGTTTTACCAACTTCTGCAGTGTAAAATTGATCTAACATGCAGTCAGGATGTATTGATAATTACTGGTGATTGCAATGTGAAAGTTGGAAACAGAAGGATTGATAGTAAGAAAGTATGGCCTGGTGATAGAAACGATGCCAGAGATTGCATGACAGAATCTTGCAAGACCAATGACTTCTTCATTGCAAGTACCTTTTTTTGAACAACATAAAAGACAACTGTACACATGGACCTTGCAGATGGAATACACAGGAATCAAATAGACTGCATCTGTGGAAAGAGACGATGGAAAAGCTCAATATCATCAGTCAGAACAATGCCAGGGGAAGACTGTGGAACAGACCACCAATTGCTCATGTGCAAGTTCAAGTTGAAGCTAAAGAAAATTAGAACAAGTTCACAAAAGCCAAATGACGACCTTTAGTATATCCCACCTGAATTTAAAGACTATCTCAAGAATAGATTTGACTCATTGAAAACTAACGACCAAAGACCACACCAGTTGTGGAACAAGGACATCGTACATGAAGAAAGCAAGAGGTCATCAAAAAGACAGGAAAGAAAGAAAAGATCAAAATGGATGTCAGAAGAGACTCTGAAACATGCTCTTGAATGTCAGGTATCTAAAGTGAAAAGATGAAATGATGAAATAAGAGAGCTGAACAGAAGATTTCAAAGGGCAACTTGAGAAGACAAAGTAAAGTATTAAAATGACATATGCAAAGACCTGGAGATAGAAAACCAAAAGGGAAGAACATGCTCAGCATTTCTCAAGCTGAAGGAATTGAAGAAAAATTCAAGCCTCAAGTTGTAATATTGAAGTATTCTATGGGGAAAATATTAAATGATGTGGGAAGCATCAAAAGAGGATGGAAGGAATACACAGAGTCACTACACCAAAAAGAATTAGCCACCAATCTAGGAAGCCCCAAAAGAGAAAGTCCCAATGTCCAAGGTCCCTTAGTCATTGGGGCCTCAATGCATATGTATGGTCAATGAATATGCATGATTAACTGCATCATGCCCAACTTCCTTGGTGAGGTTTGCTGCTGGGGCCTGTGTAGCCCCTACATTTGCACATGTTTAAGTGTTGCCTGGCTGTTTTAGAAAAACAAAGACACCTTGATTCCTTGAGATTCCAAGGGCTGCTTTCAGAGGCCGGAGACAAAAGGCCAAATGGAGTTCTTTGTTGCACACTGGTGTCTTTTCAGGAGCATGCAGAGCTCATGCCTCCCAATAGGAGCTTGGAGGTGGGGTGGGGTTATGGGTGCTTGTGGAGCACTATGGCTCTCTGTTCACTTTTGCCTGTCCACTACCCTGTTCAAGCTCTTCCTTCTGGGCAGTGTTGCTCATGTTTCTTCAGGATTCATAGGGTGTAGGTGAAGATGCTTTACTCTGCTGATATATTAGTGTCTTTCAAGGAGCAAGGGGAAGCCCAATGGCAGTTTGCATTTTGCTGTGAAGTATTAAAACATTATAAAATCATATACGTTAGATTTTATGGATGCATAACAATCTGTGGCACTCGTACTAGAGTTCTGTGATTGATTCATAATGCATAAAATTACACTTAACAGTGAAACTGTTGCCCGGGTCTTCCACCCAATCTGGGCAACCCCTATGAGGGTCTTGCCTTCTACTGACCAAGAATGACCTGGAGAGGCTCAAGTTTTCTGCACGAACAAAGTTTATTGAGTAAAAATAGCTCGTGAGCAGAGACACAGAGGGACAGAGCAACACTAACCTTTGTCTCCCCAAATAAAGGGTTTACAAGGCTTATAAAAGTTTCTAGGCGGTAAATGGTTTCACCTTTAGTCATGAAAGGGGTGTGGGTTTCTGGGAAAAGGGTGTGTTAGGTGCGTGCACAAGAGGTAATTCAAGATGGAACGTCACTAAAGCTGTTGGGTCAGTTGGCGTCACTTATTCTGGGATGTTGCACATGTGCGGTTCTCAGAGGCATTGGTTCGAGTCTCATCGGGGATTCATGTCTGTAGAAAAAGGGCATTGGTCGGTCATCCCCCAGTGCAATGCGCATGCCCAAGATACTGGCTCAAACTGGTCTGTCTGCAAAACAGCTTACAAGGAAGTGTTAAGCAGAACAGGGCCATTTGCTCCTTCCACCAAAAGGGTTGTGGGCTTCAAAGCTTTGGTCATGAGGCCTTAAGCCTCCCCAGTCTGGCCAATCCCTCTTGTCTCAAAACTAATGCAATTACAATAGACAGTGTGGGTCTTTTACTCCTGATTCTCATGTTCATTACCCAGGCCAAGCACATAGATTTATTAGTTCACAATATAGCAGTGCGTGCAGTTATTCTTTAAGTATGAATGAAGACCGAAGAAGAACAGACACATTTGAATTATGGTGTTCTGAAGAATATTGAATATAGTATGCACTGTCAGAAGAATGAACAAATCTGTCTTGGAAGAAGTGCAGCCAGAATGCTCTTTAGAAGCAAGGATGGCAAGACTTTGTCTCACTTACTTTGGACATGTTATCACAAAGGACCAGTCCCTGGAGAAGGACATCATGCTTGGTAAAGGAGAAGGTGAGTAAAAAAGAGGAAGACACTCAAGAGATGGATTGACACAGTGGCTGCAACAGTGGGCTCAAACATACTCACTATTGTGAGGATGGCACAGAACCGAGCAATGTTTCCTTTTGTTATGCATGGGGTTGCTGTGAATTGGCACTGACTTGATGGCACCTAACGTGCATGAATGATAATATGATTTTAACCTGCACACTTAACTTATTTGCCCTGGTTGCGCAGTGGTTAAGAGCTCGGCTGCTAACCAGAAGGTAGGCAGTTCAAATCTACCAGCTGCTCCTTGGAAACTCTATGGGACAGTTCTGCTCTGTCCTATAGGGTCACAATGAGTTGGAATTGACTCGATGACAACGGGTGCTAACTTACTGAAATCTTTCTTTTATATTCTGTTATCCATTATCTTTATGAGGTTGCCTTGTAGATTAAACTAGTAATTCCCATGTCATTACAGCTATGAGAATCTTTCCCTAAACCTATACCATTCTACCCTAAACTTTTTTTTTCTCATACAAAAATGTATACATACATTGTTATGTGACTCTAATTGCTTTCCCCATACTGTGACAGCACACTCCTCCTTTCCACCCCTGATTCCCTATGTCTATTCAACCAGCTCGTAACCCTCTCTGCCTTCCCATCTTACCTCCGGACAGAAGCTGCCCATTTAGTCTCTTGTATCTACTTGAGCTAAGAGGCACACTTCTCACAAGTATCACTTTATGTCCCACAGTCCAGACCAATCCCTGTATGAAGAGTTGGCCTCAGAAATTGTTTTGGTTCTGGGCTGATAGAGAATCCAGGGGCCATGCCTTCTGGGGTTCCTCCAGTCTCAGTCAGACCCTTAAGTCTGGTCTTCTTACTAGAATTTGAGTTCTGCACCCCACCTTTCTCCTGCTCCATCAGGGACTCTCTGTTGTGTTCCCTGT
>NW_004443956.1:20849206-20885573 GCF_000243295.1 Trichechus manatus latirostris | reverse complement strand
TCCTTGGAAACTCTATGGAGCAGTTCTACTCTGTCCTGTAGGGTCGCTATGAGTCAGAATCGACTCGACGGCAACGGTCTTTTTTTTTTTTTTTTGTCGGGGGGCTTCATTTGTCAAAGTATAGGATTGGACCAGATTAGGGGTTTCAAACTCTGCTACTGCAAAACTGAAACCAAACCTGTTGCCATCGAGTCAATTCCGACTCATAGTGACCCTACAGGACAGAGTAGAACTGCCCTATAGAGTTTCCAAGGAGTTCCGACTCATAGTGACCCTACAGGACAGAGTAGAACTGCCCTATAGAGTTTCCAAGGAGTGCCTGGTGGATTCAAATTGCCGACCTTTTGGTTAGTAGCCATAGCTCTTACCCACTACGCCACCAGGGTTTCCTTGCTACTGCAAGTCCTAGGGATTTCATGGAAGTGTCTCTGAGGCTACCTCCCCATTGCTTAGAGGCCAAGTGGGTAGCTGAATGCATGAAGCTTAGGAAACCCCTTGTCATTCTTTAACTAGAGTAAATCTTATGTTAGATGTGGGATTGCTTGGGAGATTCTACATAAGGTTCTATTTGAAGGGTTCAGCTACTGAAAATAATTGGAAATTTACAAGATACTAGTGAAGGTTTATTCCTCTTTTGTGAATTTAAGATTTGAAGAATAAGTCTCTTTTTAAAGCTTCTGAGTGTAATTTATTTTTGCATTTTGGAAGCATTAAGAATATTAGAATCGGAAAAGAGTGCTTCATGCAAGGAAAATGTGATTTCCTGGTAGGAGTAACACGGGCCTTACCACATATAAGAGGATGTCCACAGTTTCTCTCCTCTAAGATGCTTTCCCTTTGGAGAAATTTTTCTGGTAGAGATGTTTTAGCTATTAATGGTAGACTTCAAATATTTTGCTTATTTTAAACTTGTAATTTTTTAAAATTGTTTCATGTGTAGAATTTTTTTTTTTTTTTTTAGTTAGACGAGTCAGCTAAAAAGAACCATCACTGAATTTTCTGGTAAGCTCTAACCAAGATCTATTGGAACTAGACATGAGGCTGTTTTGAAAACTGGGTTTCTTAGCCAAAAAAATGCTAGAGCCAGAATATTGTTAACGGGGATTTCAATCCAAGAAGAACCTTCCTTAAACTCTGGAGTTTTACTAATGTAGGCCTTTTGACCCTTGAGAAAAATTGTGCTGAAGAAATTCTCATGACAATGAATGAATTCATTGTCAACTTTAATACTTATTGCTGTAGCACCTAAATCCTATTTCATTCATTTGACACTTAACATTTCATTCCAAGATAGTGATAAAATGTGTGTGTGTGTGTGTGTGTATGTGTTAGAGATGGTGGAGACAAAGGGTGAGTTAATTTGCAAAAGAAAAATAAACTTCCTTTTTTTGTGTAGATGAGATAAAAATAATTTCTATTCTTTTAGCTAAGGACTCCTAGTTAATATTGGATGAAAACAATGACAGTTAAAATGGATGTTATTTAAGAGCTTGGCTGCTAACCAAAACGTCAGCAGTTTGAATCCACCAGGCTCCTTGGAAACTCTGTGGGACAGTTCTACTTTGTCCTATAGGGTCACTACGAATCGGAATCGACTTGATGGCAATGGGTTTGGTTTGGGTTGGTGATGCAGTGATTAAGTGTTCAGCTGCTGAGCAAAAGGTCATTTGTTCAAACTTACCAGCCGCTCCATGGGAGAATGATGTGGCAGTCTGCTTCTATAAAGATTACAGCATTGGAAACACTATGGGCAGTTCTAATCTGTCCTATATGGTTGCTGTGAATTGGAATCGACTCAATGGCAATGTGTATTTTTGTTTAGTTTTGTTTTTACTCATTAAGTTTAAGTTCATTATAAAAACATATACATATATATTTGCATTTTGAATATATTTAATCTAAACCAGAAAAAAACCAAATCCGTTGCCGTCAGGTCGACTCCAATTCATAGTGATCCTGGAGGACAGAGTAGAACTGCCTCATAGGGTTTCCAAGGAGCAGCTCGTGGATTCGAACTGCTGACGTTTTAGTTAGCAGCCGAGCTCTTAACCACTTCGCCACTAGGGTTCTGTATTTAATCTAGCATATACTTTTATAGTATCTACCTTGGTGGCACAGTGGTTAAGAGTTCAGCTGCTAACCAAAAGGTCGGCAGTTGGAATCCACCAGGCGCTCCTTGGAAACCTTATGAGGCAGTTCTACTCTGTCCTATAGTGTCGCTATGAGTTGGAACCATCTCGATGGCAACAAGTTTGATTTTTTGGTTTTACCATGGGCAAGTGTGTGTGTGAATAAAGACACTTTTAGGCACTTGTGCACCCTCCTGCTTTTTTAATGACACAATTGGCCAAATACAACATGAGGATTATGAGCCTTATAAATTGGCGATGATAGTGCTGGATACTGCTTTCTTATTGATTTTTAGGCTTGAAAAAGAGCAAAAGCCAAACCCACTGCCATTGCGTCAATTCCGACTCATAGTGGCCCTATAGGACAGAGTGGAACTGCCCCCGTAGGGCTTCCACGGAGCAGCTGGCACATTTGAACTGTCAACTTTTTGGTTAGCAGCTGAGCTGTTAGCCACTGTGTCACGAGGGCTCCATTTTAGGCTTCATGGTGGGAAGTTCTGTCTTGAACTTAGGGCTCCCAACATGAAATGGTGGCTATGCTAAGGTCCGAGGCTAAAACTTCATTTTGAATCAAAAGTAACCTCTGCATCAAAAATACAGCCTCACATTTCTGTAACTCTCCACTGTACCCTAAGAAAATTACTTGGTAAACAATTTTAGAGAAGAAGGTGATTTTGTTTGCTTAAGGATTTTACTTGCTTAAAAATATACTCTGCTCAAGAAACCAGGTCCAAAACAATTCTCAGAAAAGATGCTTACTCAAGATAAACTTTAGAATTATGTATGTCCTCCCTGGGGTCATGCAAGGAGGGTCTCATCATTGTTTTGAGGCCTCATGTACCCAATCTAATGATTACTTTCTAACTTTTAAAAAACAATTTTAGAAATGTATGTAATCTCTTACCAATGAAAGGTACCCTAATCCAATTTTGTAACCATTACCTAAATGTCAATCAGTCACTGAATTTTTACTGAAGTTCCTTGTATTTTCTTATAAAAATTCCCTGAACTGTCTCTCTCCCAGATCCCTTAGTTCAGAACCCTCTGGACCTTGTGATTCTCAGTTTGCAAATGGCCTTGCCTCTCAATTAAAGCTCTTTACTTTTAATGTCAGCCACACTGTTATGGACTGAATTATGTCCCCCAAAAATGTGTGTCAACTTGGCTAGGCTGATTCCCAGTGTTGTGTGATTGTCCACCATTTTGTCATCTGATGTGATTCTCTTTTAAGATATAAAAGAGAGAAGTGAGCAGAGAGACATGGGGGACCTCATACCACCAAGAAAGAAGAGCCAGGAGCGCACATCCTTTAGACCCAGTGTTCCTGTGCTGAGAAGCTCCTGGACTAGGGGAAGATTGATGACAAAGACGTTTCTCTAGAGCTGGCAGAGAGAGAAAGCATTCCTCTGGAGCTGGCCCCCAAGAATTCTGACTTCTAGCCTTCTAGACTGTGAGAGAATAAATTTCTGTCTGTTAAAGCCATCTACTTATGGTATTTCTGTTATAATAGCACTAGATAACTAAGACAGAATTTGGTACTGGGAGAGTGAGGTGCTGCTCTAGCAGATTACCTGCAATGTGGAAGCTATTTTGAAACTGTGAATGGGTAGAGGCTGGAAGAGTTTTAAAGTGCCGAATAATAAAAGCCTAGTTTGCCTTGAAGAGACTGTTGGTCGAATTATGGACATCAAAAACAATTCTGGTGAGGATTCAGAAGGAAGTGAGGAGAGGTTTTATACTGGAGATGGCACCAGCCGTGAGATGTAACAGCAGAGAAATGGCAGCAGCAGAACCAGAAGACCAGTGAGAGACAGTGCTGGAGCTGACCCATGGAGCAAGAGAGGCCGAGTGTCATTGGGCAGGAGGCTTCCTGGCAGAGTGGGTGCCTCTGGGCACTTATCAGCGGAGCTAGGCTTGCTGAACCATGGAGCCAGAGAGCTGAGTGCCTTCTAGCTGAAATTTACTTGAGAGTGGGGTGCCTCCAGGCACTTATTGGTGGAGCTAAAGAACTTTGGAACACTTGCCACAGCAGGACAGATGCGGGCAGCAAGGCCCAAGGGGCTGAGAGGCCAAGGAACTAGGACACAGAAGCTGAAGAGGCAAGGAACATAGGAAGCAGAGATACCTCTGTCTCAAAGGGTGGTGCCATGACCTCTGGGGTCTGAAAGGGTGAAGTCGTGGCCCCTGGGGTTTTAAAAGCTGGAGCCATAGCCTCCTAGATTTCAAGAGTCAGATCTTCACCAACTCGGTTCCGAAGTGTGGGGCTGCCTTTCACAAGTATCAGTGGGATGGGGTCGGATCTGTTGTCAAAAACTGAGGTGGGGGTGCTGCCATGCCCAAAGGGCAGAAGAATGAGGACTGCCTGGGACTGAGGGGTAGGGTTGCCACTCAGATGAACTAGGAGAATGGGGCCACCCAAGTCCGAGGGAGCAAAGTTGCCATTCCGATGGGTCTGGAAGGTGGAGCTAAAGCCCAGGGTTGAGGGGCCTCCACCCAGATTCCGGACAGTGTGGCCAACACCCAGAGTCCGGAGGGCAGGGCCATTGCCTAAATGGTGTCAGAGAACAGAAGATTATTTTCAAGCCTGAGAGCTACTGTAATATGTTCTGCTGACTTGCTTGGTGCCTGTTACCCCTTCTCTCCCTCCAATTTCTCCCCTTTGTAATGGAAATGTCTAGCTTTTGCCGGTTGCACCATTGCCCTTTGGAAGCAGATAACTTGTATTCTAGATTTCACAGATGAATAGGAATTTTTGGATTTTTGGACTTGAAGTTGATTTAAGACTTTTGCTATGATATGATGGGGTGAATGTGTTTTACATGTGACAAGTACTTGAAGTTTGGGGGTCTGGGGGGCCAAAGGGTGGAATATTATGGATTGAATTATGTTCCCTAAAATGTGTGTCAACTTGGCTAGGCCATGATTCCCAGTATTGTGTGATTGTCTACCATTTTGTCATCTGATGTGATTTTCCTATGTGTTGTAAATTCTACCTCTATGATGTTAATGAGGCTGGATTAGAGGCAGTTATGTTAATGAGGCAGGACCCAATCTACAAGATTAGGTTGTGTCTTAAGTCAATCTCTTTTAAGATATAAAAGAGAGAAGCAAGCAGAGAGACATGGAGGACCTTATACCACCAAGGAAGAAGAGCCAGGAGCGTGCGTCTTTTGGATGCAGGATCCCTGTACTGAGAAGCTCCTATACCAGGGGAAGATTGATAACAAGGACCTTCTGCCAGAGCTGATAGAGATAGAAAGCCTTCCCCTGGGGATGATGCCCTCAGTTTAGACTTCTAGCCTCCTAAACTGTGAGGGAATAAATTTCTGTTTGTTAAAGCCATCCACTTGTGGTGCTTCTGTTATAGCAGCACTAGATAACTAAGATACAGACTATGCCGTTTTTGCTCTATGACAGTCTTTTCCTTGAGTGTGATTTTGACTAACATCATTCTATGCAGTCTCTACCCAGTCATGGACATCTTTCCTAAAACACCTTTGTAAGTCAGGTTTCTTTTTTTTTGTAACTCACATAGAATATTTATAGTATTTATATTTTCAGGTTAACTAAGCGTCTTAGTCATCTAGTGCTGCTATAACAGAAGTACCACAAGTGGATGACTTTAACAAGCAGGAGTTTATTGTCTCACAGTCTAGTAGGCTAAAAGTCTGAATTCAGCGCATCAGCTACAGCAGAAGGCTTTCTCTCTCTGTTGGCTCTGGAGGAAGGTGCTTGTTATCAATCTTCCCCTGGTATAGGAGCTTCTCAGGCACAGGCACCCCAGATCCAAAGGATACATTCTGCTCCTGATGCTGCTTTCTTGGTGGTATGAGGTCCCACATGTCTCTCTGCTTGCTTCTCTCTTTTATATCTCAAAAGAGATTGGCTCAAGACACAATCTAATCTTGTAGATTGAGTCCTGCCTCATTAACATAACTGCCACTAATGCCATCTCATCGACATCACAGAGATAAGATTTACAACACATAGGAAAATCAAATCAGATGACAAAATGGTGGACAATCACACAATACTGGGAACTGTGGCCTAGCCAAATTGATACACATATTTTTGGGGGACACATTCCAATCCATGACACTAACAAAGCCCATTTTACTAATATTGCAGCAAAAATACTGACATATACTAAGATACTATTGTCATACTAATAGTAACACAACTAAATAACAAACATTCTTTTTTAAAACTTGAATTCAAGTGCTTACGGAGAAGCAGGGGCTTACTTGAGCTATCAGCAGCATTCGACATGGTTGACTCACCCTCTCCCTGATCTTCCGGGGTGTCACACTTTCCTGGTCCTCTGGGGCTCCTCTTCAGTTTCTGTTGCTGACTGATTTCTCGTTTACCCAACTTTTAAATGGTGGCATTTCTGTTTTCATCCCTGTTCCTCTCCTTTTCCTTTATGTATACTCCCATGGCCTCCAGTGTTAATCTGTCCTCAGATCTATTTTTCTAGTTTAGACCTCTCTTCTCTCCATATTCAATATCTGTATGTCTACACATCATTTCCCTTTGCACTTCTCACATTCTTTCAAAACTGCACTCATGATTCTCTCTCCTAAATGTGGTTCTCTTCCAGAGGTCTCTTCTTTAGTAACAGCATTCCATCTGCCCAGCAACTCATGCTAGAAACCTGGGCGTCATCCTTGATACCTCTATTACCTGTATCTACCACATGCAGTGACTCAACAAATTCTGCAGATTCTTCCTACTAATCTATCTGCAGGGCCCTGATCTTCCTTCTTCTTCTCCACTGCCAATATCATAGGTTATACAATTGTTATCTCTTACCTGTACTTCTGCACTTACCTTCTAATGTACATTAACTCAACAGACATTTATTAAGTACCCACTTCCAGTCACTATGCTGGTAATAACAAGATTGTCTTGAGCTTTGATCTTCTGGAAATTATTGTCTTCCGACACTGACCCTCACCCCTGCCTCCAGCTTTTCTTCATAAGGCAGTCAGAGGAATCTTTTAGAAATGCAAATAATATCTTGTCACATTTATGATTAATACCGTTCATTGGTTTCCCATTTCTGTTAGTACAAAGTTCACAACCCTTACCCTGGTCTGCAAAATCGTTATGGTCTGGTCCCCGATCACTTCTTTAATGGCATCTAATGCTGTTCTTTTCCTTATGTTCTTGTCTTCAACCATACTGGCCCTTTAGTTTTTTGAGTGCAGCAAATTCTTTCCCATTCAGGGTCTTTGTGCATACTATTTTTTCTTTCTGAATTTCTGCTTCCAGTCACCTTCCCTCCATCCCAGACTGGCTAAAGTCTTGGCTTTCAGATTCATGTTAAATGTCACTTCCTTAGGGAAACCTTTTCCAATGTCCCAGACTACATTTAGCACCCTATATTTTTCCTTTATAACATTTACCATGCATTTAATTAAATAATTAGATATTTTAAGTTGATTTGTCTCAGTAGCCTTTAAGTTTTCTTCAGAATAGGGACCACATCTGTTTTGCCCATATCTGTATGCCCAGTACCTACCGCAGGGCTTGGTATATAAAAAGCACTCAAATATTTGTTGAAAGAATAATTTTGGGTTACACATAAAGAGAAGGTATGCAAGTATGAGAAAGATATTTGCCAGAAGTACAAAAAAATTGTATGTGACTTTTAAAAGGAATTTAAAAATAGGAGATTATATATGCATATGACCATTACCTGAGGTAACTGACAAGGAAGAAGGGAATGAGTTGGTGGGAAAAGATGAAGAAAGCAGATGAAGAGATTTCATTGTCGAGGCCACAGACAATGTCAATGGCCCATGTTACCTTGGTTGCAAGCCTTGCTAAGAATAAAGGGTGAAGGAGCTTTGGGACCAAGAAAGACAAAGAGTATAAAATGGCTAATTTTAGGTTCCAGTGGTCTTAGTTGGGATGGTTAGAGCTTGGGGAATGTTTACATGTTGCCTTCACATTTTGTTAACTTGCTTTTGTGGTATGATGAATTACTTAATATGGCCCTTCTAGCCATGATCTTTGTGGCTTACACACATTGATTGAATGGGACTATGCAAATAAGGTATATGGAACCTGTGATGGTTGGGGCTATGTGGCAACTTCGCTAGGCCATGGTTCCCAGTATTGTGTGGTTGTCCTCCATTTTATGAATTGTGGATCCTGACCTCCACATGCTGATGAGGCAGGATTGGTGTAAGGTGTGTCTTGGGTTGCAGCCTTGCAGGAGGGCGTGACTCAAGCCCCATCCTTGCAAAAGTTACGCCCTTCCCTGGGCTGTGGTCTGCATCTAAGATATATGTGTGTGTCCTGGCAAGGGTTTCTCTCTCTGCATCTGGATCCTACATCCGGTTCGTGATCAGCTGACCTCCCCAGAGGCTTGCTGTCTTACCTGCCGGTTCTGGGATTCGCCAGCCTCCACAGCCCCTTGGGCCTGCGGCCTATCATGTGACCTGATTCACCAGCTTCCTCAGCCTTGTGAGCCAGCATCCTGTGGTCTGAACTGCCAGTTGGGGTTTGTCAGCTCTTGTAGCCACTGGGTTGGGAGAAGCCTATGCCTGACCCACAAATATGGGACTTGCCAACCTCCACAGCCACGTGAGCCATTTCCTTTATATGGTTTGTGAGTTCTGTGAGACGTTGCAGTGAATTAAGGAACTCAGAGATGAAAGGGAGAGTACTGAGGGGAGAGGGAGTAGTTGATGTTAGAGATGATGGAGTGGTACAGCAGCTTGGAAAAGTCAGACATTTGGGACACCTTTAACCTCCGCCTCAAAGGAACCACCTTTGTGCTGATCCTTAGAAAAGAAATTATTCGTTTACTCTTGCTTGTATTGTTTCTTTCAACTTCACTACTCTTTTTTCTCCTTTCTAAATATCTAAATCATATTCGTCTTCCTATGACTAGCTCAAGTTATACCTAGAGTAATCTTTTCCTCTGAACATCTTTAGCATTCACTGCATTAAGACCATTCATTTAGCATTTATCGTACTTAAAAAAAAAAGTAATGTTGGTGTACGAAGTTAAATGATTGCTACCAAAATAGAATGAATTGATTCTATTCGTGAGGTGGCCCATAAATGTTCCTGGGCAGGCTCAAGCTCCTCATAGCCTCTGTTTACCTAATTCCATCCCAAGGAGAAGAATACTGGACTCTGGTGAGATTAATGATTTTGGGTTGTGCTTTCTAAGAGTAGAGCCTTCATAGGCAGCTGGAGTAGTTTTGGAGGTGGCTCTCCTTAGGAAGTGCCCTTCTTCCTTCTCTTCTCCATCCCACACATGCAGAGGGATTGGGTGAAGGGAGCTTTTGGATTATGTTTAGCTACAAAAAATGAAGCTCTGACTACAGTAGCTTAACCACACAAGAAATCTGGCAATCCATGGCTGGTATGCCAGTTCCACGAAATAACCTGACACTCATGATCCTTCTGTCATTCTGTTTTGCTGTAGTGATTTCCATTCTCAAGGTCACCTCATAGTCTAAAATAGCTTCTGAAGTTCCAACCATCTTAACACAACAGACAGAGGAAGTAATTGAAGAAAGGAAAAGGGAGACCCTTCCCAGCTAAGTTAGTGCCCTTTAAACACTCTTCCCAGAAGACTGCCACTTATATATCATTGGCAGATCTTGGTCATATGGCCACATCTAGTGGCAAGGGAGACTGGACAGTATAGTATTTTATTCCTTGTAGCAACATGCCCAGCAAAAAATCAGGGCTCTTATACTAATGAGGAACAAGGTGATAGATGTTAGGGTAGGCAACCAACAATCTTGGCCATAGTAGGTATACAGTGAATTGACTCTTTTTGTACATTGTGATAAAATTTAAGACTGTGGTTCAAGCATTTAAGGTAGGGATGGATAGACGAAGATAGAGAATAAAGCAGTGGTCATGACATTTTGTTGGTCTAAAGATATTGATTTAAAACTACCTAGGAAAAACAGCACCTACATGTCCAGCCCAATTTACTAGAATTGTACATTGTGGTTGGGGGCTAAAGGCCAAGAACATATATAATAAAGTACTATTTTGCCTGATCATTGTTTTGCAAAGGACCTCATGGTGACTGATGATGATGGTGAAGGGTAAGATTTAGGTATCCCTAGGTCCCTTGGCCAAAGATCACTGTTTTCCACTGGCCTTTTTTGTTTCCAATAATTACGAGAAACATATTCCTGCTGTATGGACCAGGTAGTTTAGAGATCACCTCTCTGTCACTGGTTTAAATCTGAGTCCCCAGTTAGTCCTGCCTTTTGCAAGTGATTTTGCCCAGTGATTGGGTAGATAAATAGAGTGGAAACCTTGGAAAGAATGGAAAGAATGAATTAACTTTTTAGTAGCCTGGGCTATTTTAGACAGATAATGTTAAAAACCAAGAGGGAAATTTACAATTATATATATGTATATATATTTTAGGACAATATTACTTAGTCATTGCAAAATATAGTCCCACCTCATTAAATTAATATTGTATAAAAGTTTGTCATTTGGTATTTAGATTTTTGTGTTTTCACAATTACCATGTTAATAGCTCTGCTTGGCTTGATTAAACTTAGATAAGCTAGACTATTTGCCCTATAGTAGTTCAGTTTCTTGTAGTGAAGAAATGTACATACTTCCCTCACCATTTTAACTGAGGAGGGGAAGACTTGGAATGCAGCTAGGGATGCCATGTAAAATATGGGCAGTCCAGTTAAATTTTGTTGGGCATCCTGTATATTTTTGTTTGTTTGTTTTTGCTAAATCAGACAATGCTAAATGCATTTAACCAGAAACACAAATTGACTATTGTCTATTTCTATAATGTGAAGAAGTGAGAACTCCTGAGCAATAAGACCCTCAACTGTGAAGAAAACTGGTGGAAAAATTTCACAATAAGCAGTATAAGTAATGATGTCTGCAACATTACCACTGAGTGGATTCTCTGAGGACACATGGTTCTCAGTGAGGTTTGAGCTCAGGAGAGAACTGGACAGAGGTGTAGGTTGACTGCCTCTAAGGAAAGTAAGAAGTTTATTGGATGGGGCTCTACGTGAGAAAGCTTTTTATTAAGAGCTTAATGTTTGTCAATTTTATTTTGAACCATCTCAAGCCCACCGAAGAGACTTTTTTTATTTGATTCTAGAAAGATGTGCAGAAAACCTCAAGGTCCCACTTACTTCACTCCTCAAACTCAAGACTTTCTTTCATGGAGGTCAACTTGCCATGGGAAATTGGGGTGTTTTGAGTGTCTTATATTTCTGTGTGGCTAATGGAAAAGCTCTATATTTCTGATGGGATCATGATTATCACAATAATATTTTTAGATTCGATAGGTTCAAATGTGGAAATGTACAACAGAAGAATAGCTTCGATCTTGAAGACCACAGCTGTAATAATTATCATTGATTTTGTTAACAGGATGAAATAAGTATATCAAGGAATATTAACAGCAAAGAAGGCTTTGTAGAGCCTTAACTTGATGGAAATAGATCAATTTGCTCAATTATATTTTATTGTCATTTCAAAGAAATATATTAAAATTTAAGACAAATACTACATGTTTTTTTCACAGTGATTTCTTATTTAAACACAATCTATATCTAGTGCAGAGAAGAATATAAAATGTTTTCTGTGACTAGCTGAAGTTAAATTCTTAACAGCTTTCAGAATAAAGCTCTGTCAACCTTTCTGTTTTATTTATACATCAATTTTATCATACTTTAAACTATGTTATTAAAGATTAAGATTTATACAATATTTTGCAAAGATGTTATTTAGTTAATTGTGTTGTAGTGGTTGAGGAAGATAGCCACAGCCAAATAGTTATATTTTATATACATAACCGTAGAGAATTTAATGTTCATTTCCTATGACTGGTCAGTGATGGAATCACTGAATACATGATGTGGTGCAATCTTTAGGACACTCTTAACAAATTAACATTTTGAATTTATTAAAAATGGTGTCTGTTATTTACAAAAAAAAAATCAGTAGAGTTTTGAATAAAATGTCATCACCACAGCAGAATAGGTGGGTAAAGTTTGTCATTCAGTATTTGTCTGATTACCAACTGTGTGCTGAGCACAGGAAGCCCTTGTTTTTGAGGAACTCACAGACCAGTTGGAGGGAAAGAGAAAAAAAAAACATTCAAATAGCCAGCACCAAATGAGGTGGTAGGAGCATGCCAGATTCCTGAAGAAATGAAAGAGCATGTTGTGTTTGGGAAGTGGTGAGTGATTCTTTGAGTCTTAGGAGAAGGATGGGAAGGGTGGTAAATGAATCTGGAAAAAGAATTTTTTCTGGTTTTCGAGGGTCCACCTTTATTCTGTGATGGAAAGTTAACACATGTTCTTTAATAGGGAGTATTATTATCAGTGAACTGATAAACAACATCATGATAGATGAAGAAGAAATTTAAGTTGTCAATGTGTCCATTATAGTTGAGTCAACAGTCAATGTCCATAAAAGGAGCAGTCAAGAAATCAGATGAATATCTGTGGCAAAAGACCTCTTTAAAATCTTCAGAAGCAAAGATGTCACTTTGATACACTTGACCCAAGCTGTACGTAGTCTTTTCAGTCTTCTTATATTTGTGCAGAAGCTGGACAATGAAAAAGGAAGACAGAAGAAGAATTGATGCATTCGAACTGTGGTGTTGATGAAGAATATTGAATATACTGTGGAGTACCAGAAGAATGAACAAATCTGTCTTAGAAGAAATACATCCAGAATGCTCCTTAGAAGTGAGGATAGTGAGACTTTGACTCATTTACTTTGGACGTGTCATCAGGAAAGACCAGTAACTAGAGAAGGACATCATGGTTGGTAAAATAGAGGGTCATCGAAAATGAGGGAAATTGCCAAAGCAATGGACCCAAACATAGCACCGATGGCACAGGACCAGGCAACATTTTGTTCTGTTATCTATAAGGTTGCTGTTAATGAGAGCCAACTTGATAGCACGTAACAACGACAGCAACTAAAGACCGTAGCAGAGGAGTTGGAGAGGTAGGAATTACAGATGGGACTTGACTGCCAATTTTATGTGCGTTATGAGATTGTAGGTGACTTTGAGGCTGATGGAGCTGCGTTTCCTATGTTTCCTAATATAGGAAACATGGAAGGAGGAGTAGGTTGAGAAAAAAAGAAGGGAAGTGTTTGGAAATTGATGTAGAAGAAGACAATGAGTTTAGCTTCCACGTGTTGAGTTTCATTGCCTCTAAAGATACTCCAAAGATATCCCTTCCTCCCATCCACCCACCTGTATACATATTGACGATTCAGTCTTGTGGTGAGCAAATAAGAAGAAAAATACATAGTACCCGTCTTCAGGGAACTTGCAGCCTAGTCAGAGGAGGTTGACATACCTGAAATAAACAAATTTTATGCGTCGGTGTTAAGTGGTATGTTACGCAGTATAAGAAAAATGGATTTCTTTACAACTTGAAGACTTAAATACATATAACTTGAAGACTCAAGAAAAAAAAAATACATTTGTAAAGTAGAATTTCTTTACCAGCTTGCTATGGCGATCACACTTAAAAATCCCTTAGTCCACAAATTAACAGTAACAGATATATAATACTGGGAAAATATTATTCTTAGTGTACAGGGCAAAAAACAAAGCAAAACATTTGTTCCATCTCCGGATGAGTAACTGCAATGTTGGCATAGTCTCTTTTTTTGCTTTAATTTCCTGGTTTAATACTGTCATTTTGCTATGGTATAATAGTTAAAATGGATGGTTCCTTCTGAGATAGAGTTAACACATCTCAGCTCTTAGTGAAAATTATGTTCTCTTTCATTATTCACTGGTGAGCTAGGTTGGTAATTCACTCCATATAGGTGTTCTGCCAAATCAAGGCACAATATTAGTCCATACCAGAACTTCATCTTTTAATTATAGAAATATTAAAGAAATAGTCACTCAGGTAGCAAAGATTGGCTTTTCAACTCGTGTTTTATGGAGCTGTTAACTCAAGAGACACCATTACTTAAATGTAAATTTTATTATTACAATTAAAGACTGATTTGACTTTATGAGATCATGCATTTTTATTTTATGGAAGTAGTTAAATTCAATTTCAAGTGTTGCTCTATTTAAGGTAAAATATAAGCAAGTATGATGTTAAAATCATACTCCTCTTGCTAATCTGATGTTAAAACATCTATGCAACTGAAGATTTTGGTAGCAACAAATATTTCCTGATATAACTACTTAATAAAAAACAAGAAACCAAACCCGTTGTTGCCATTGAGTCTGTTTTGACTCATAGCAACCCTGTAGGACAGAGCAGAACTGCCCCATAGCATTTCCAAGGAGTGGCTGGTAGATTCAGATTGCCAACCTTTTAGCTACCAGCTGAACTCTTAACCACTGTGCCTCCAGGGCTCCAAAATAACTACTTAATAACTAAAGAAAAACAAGTTTGGCTTATGCCATTTGTGAAATTACAAGCAATTGTTTATTAAATATATCAAGTCTTAAGTTTATCGTCAATTTTTTGTAGAATGTAGAAGTTGTTTTCCCTTCAGCTAATTCTCAGGAAGAAATTTCTTTGGATCAAAGTGAGCTTTTCTTGTTATTTTATTGTTTGCATAGTGCAAAAGTTGTAAATCCCAGCTTCTGGTCCTAACATTTTACAAAGGAAGGAAGCTTAACTGACTGGTAGTGGTATGCTTATACGATGAAAGTGCACATAGCTTTCACGTTGCTACAAAGTGCAGTTTATGAGTTCGGAAGTTTTCATGCCAGTTTTGAAGGTTTTTTTGTTTTGTTGTTTTGATGGAGGAAAAGAATGTAAAAGAGTATTTGTACTAAATAGATTAAGCTGTTAGTAAACATGTCCTCTTTAAATTAACTGATGTGAGGACAAAGAAAGTGCTTTGTTCCTCTCAGCTGGATTTGTCGTAAATCAAAGGGACAAACAAGTTAAGCAGCAGACCCTCTTTAAATCCCTAATGGAAACTCAGATTAAATCTGAAAAGGTCTGTGAAATGAGTAAAAATTAAATTAGATTCTTCCTCCCCTGTATCTCAGCTAAAGCTTCCTTTTCTTTCTCTTACTTGCCGTTCTTGGGAGGGAAACCTGTCTTTTCCAAAGGCACATTAACATAGGAACAAATATTACTCAGGAATGTGGGTTCTTTTCAGGATTCTTAGCACTTGTGACGAATAAGTCCCTGCTTGATAAGTGGCCGCCGACACATCACTGTGGCGGCCCCAGCGTCTCAGCCGGGGGATAATTAATCTCACTATCAGTGCTGTTAAACAGAGAGCTCGTTCAGTGTTTATGGTCCAGGGCCGTTTGGTGGGCTGGGTCCCTTAAAGGGGAGGGGGCCCTTGAATCAGGTACTCACTTCCTGTGATTACCCTGCTTTAAGCACTTGCGCCTTCACTCATTTTAAAAAAAAAAAGGAAAAAGAAAGGACACTAGATTCACAGGGGCATTGATGGGGATCTTTTTTTTTGGTCCTGGGAAGGGAGGGAATCTAAAGCCCAAAGGAATTCTAAAGGAGGAAAAAACGGCATATAGACCCAAGGGAAAGTTAGATAACCTCTCAGTACGAGGCTGTTGAGTTATCTCTTCAATTGTTTTCATTTTTAAATTATGAGTGCTTAAGTTTAAACTGGTATGTGTCAGAGAAATGCAGAGAAGCCACGATTGAAATTTTAGAGGTGGGTAGAGTTCTTCTCCATTCAATAGATTTTTTTTTGTTTAAAAAAAAAAAACGGGAACAGCTACTTCCAGTAATAGTGACGTTAGGGTTGTATTTGCCGTCCAATTTGGCTTTATATCTGTGGATGGGTTTCACTGACAGAAGTTAAAAGTGATGACAAGGAGGTTTCTAGGGCCCAGTTTTCAAGCCTGGCATTAACATTTCTTTTAGGAGTCCTCCACAGAGGATGGATCGACACCGTGGCTGCAACAGGCTCAAATCTAGCAACGATTGTGAGGATCGCCCAGGACCAGGCAGTGTTTCGTTCTGTTGTACGTAGGGTCGCTACGAGTCGGAACCAACTTCAAGGCACCTAACGACCAACACCAGCACCAAAGACGACGTCTTTAAGGAAGATGCCTCTGCTAGGCAATCTTAGCTGAAAAATTCTGGTCAGAGGATCAGAAGGATCTTTTGACTGTAAAGGGATTGACCAGGTAAAATAGGCTTAAAGTGGGACTTTAAAGGTGCTTCAACTCTCAAATGATTAGAATTCTGCATAGAACATCTTTGTTATAGGTACTCTTTTGTTAATCCCCTCAGGCAGTTTGTTACCGTTGAAAAAGCATGGACTTTGGAATCAGATGCCACTTAGAGGTTTTGAGGCCTTGGACTCTAGAATACAATTTATATACTTATTTCACACATGTTGGCCTTAATCTCCTAACTAGATTATATGGTTCCTGAAAACAGGTACTAAGTCTGTTTTCTTCTTTTGTGGTTTCCACAGGACTTTTTAATGTCAGGTTGTTCAGTCCTAAAATTGGCATATCAATGCTGAATTCATAGGGTGGCTGTGAGATAGTAATATGTAAAACACATAGCATTAAGCCTGGATTATCACAGGGGCTTATTAAATATTAGTGCCTTCTTCTTTCTCTCTCTTTTTAAAGCTTCATTGTGGTAAAATATATATAACAAAAAAATTGCCACTTTAACCTTTTTTAAGCATACAATTACTTGAGATTAATTACATCCACCTTGTTGTGCAACTACCACCATAGTTCGCATCCCCAAAAGTTTTTCATCACTCCATACAGACATTCAGTACTCCTTGAATCGTAACACCCCATATCCCTACTTATAGCCCATGGTAACCACTAATAAACTTTTGTTTCTATGCATTTGCCTTTTCTAGATATTTCATATAAGTGGGATCATACAGTATTTGTCCTTTTGTGACTGACTTATTTCACTCAGCATAATGCTTTTTTTTTTGGCTTTTTCTTTTTCTTCTTTATTTTTATTTATTTATTTTCTTGTACTTCAGGTGAAGGCTTACAGAACAAATAGTCTCTCATGAAACAGAAGTACACATGTTGTTTTATGACATTGGTTAACAACCCTGCAACATATCAACCCTCTAACTTCTCAACCTCTTTTTTTTTTGGTGAAAATCCACAGAGCCAAAGATACACCATTTCAAAAATTTCTACATGCACAGTTCAGTGACATTGACTACACTCTTCCAATTGTGCTATTATTCTCACTTAAGATGAAGGCTTACAGAACAAAATAGTTTCTCATTTAAGAGTTACTACAAATGTTGCGCTATGACAATGGTTAACAATCTCACAACACAACAACAACATCCTTACTCAACCTTGGGTTCCCTATCGCCAGCTTCCTTGTCTCCTTCTGCTTTCTGGCCCTTGTCACTGGACTCCTGTACCTTGTTAGTCTCATTTGGTTTTACGGGGCTGTCCACTCCCAGGCTGAACAGTGAACCTCGGAGGTAACTTCACCATGAGCTAAAAGAGTGTCTGGGGGCCATACTCTTGGGGTTTCTCCAGTCTCCTTTAGGCCAGTAAATCTGGTCTTTTTTTTTTTTTTTGTGGGTTAGAATTATGCTTTACATCCTTCTCCAGCTCTGTCCAGAACCCTCTGTTGTGATCCTGGTCAGAGCAGTCAGTGGTGGTAGCCGGGCACCATCTAACTGTACTGGACTCAGTCCGGTGGAGGCCTTGGTAGCTGTGGTCCATTAGTCCTTCAGACTAATCTTTTCCTTGTATCCTGTTCTCTTCATTCTCCCTTGCTCCCGAAGGGATGAGACCAGTGGAGTTAAGCATAATGCTTGTAAGTTTCATTCATGTCCTAGCATGTATCAGGAGTTCATTTTTCTTCATGGCTGAGTAATATTCCATAGTGTGTATATACCACATTTTGTTTATCCATTCATTTATTGATGGACACCTGGGTTGTTTCCGCCTTTTGGCTATTGTGAATATTGCTGCAGCGAACATTGGCGTATCTGTTTGAGTCCCTGCTTTCAGTTCTTTTGGATATATACCTGGGAATGTAATTGCTGTCATACAGTAATTCTATGATTAACTTTTTGAGGAACTGCCAAACTATTTTATGAAGGGGCTGTACCAATTTACAGTCCCACCAGCGATGGAGTAAAGTTCCAATTTCTCCACATGCTCAAAAACACTTGTTATTTTCCATTTTTCTGATAGCCCTCCTAATGGGTGTGACATGATATCTCATTGCGGTTCAATTTGCATTTCTCTAGACCTAGTGGCGCAGTGGTTAAGCACTTGGCTGCTAACCAAAAGGTCGGCTGTTCAAACCCACCAGCAAGTCCATGGGAGAAAGATGTGGCAGGCTGCTTCCAGAAGATTTACAGCCTTGGAAGCCCTATGGGGAAGTTCTGCTTTGTCCTACAGGGTCACTGTGAGTCGGAATCGATTCAATAGCAGTGGGCTTGACTTTGGTTTAATGATAATGATGTTGAGTATCTTTTCATGTGCTTATTGACCATTTATAAATCTTCTTTGGAGAAATGTCTATTCAAATCTTTTGCTAATTTTTAAAATTGTGTTGTGTTTTTGTTGTTGAACTGTAGGAGTTTTTTTAAATATATTCTGCATATTGAACCCTTACCAAATATTTTCTCTGTAGTTTGTCTGTTGACTTTCTTGATAAAGTTGTTTGATGTATAAAAGTTTTTAATTTTGATGAAGTCCCATTTATCTATTTTACCTTTTGTTGCTTGTGGTTCTGATGTCATATCTAAGGATCCATTGTCAAAATAAGATTCATAGATCATGTTTTCTTCAAAGATTTTTATGGTTTTAGTTCTTATATTGAGGTCATTGATCCATTGTGAGTTAATTTTTGTATATGGTGTGAGGTATTATTCTTTTGCATGCAGGAGATCCAGTTGTAATCCCTATACCATTTATTGAAGAGACTATTCTGTCCCCATTGAATGGACTTGGCACAATTGTTGAAAATCAGTTGTTCATAGGTGTAGGAGTTTACTTATGGACTCAGTTCTATTCCACTGACATATTTTATGTGTCTGCCCTTATACCGTTACCACACTGTCTTGATTACTGTAGCTTTGTAGTACGTTATGAAATCAGGAAGTGTGAGTCTTTTGTTCTCTGTACTTTGTTCTTCTTTTCAAGATTGCTTTGACTATTTGAAGCCCCTTAGAAATCCACATGAATTTAAGGATCGGCATTTCCGTTTCTACAAAAAGTAGTATTGGTATTTTGATTGGGATTGCATTGAAACTGTAGATTGCTTTGGGTAGTGTTGACATCTTAACAATATTAAGTATTCCCACCTATGAACATGGAATGTCTTTTCCTTTATTTAGGTCTTCATTAATTTCTTTCAGTGCTGTTTTGTAGTTGTCAATGTATAAGTCATTCACTTCCCTGGTTAAATTTATTCCTAGGTATTTATTCTTTTAGATGGAATTTTCCACCTTAATTTCCTTTCAGCTTGTTCATTGCTAGTGTATAGAAACAGAACTGATTTTTGCTTGCTGATCTTTTACCCTGTGACAGATGAATTTATTTATTTGCTCTAGTAACTTCCTTGTGGAGTCTTTGGAATTCTCTCTATATAGGATCATGCTTTCTATGAGTAGAGATAGTTATACTTCTCCTTTTCTGATTTGGATGCCTTTCTTTTCTTTTATTTTTTTTGCCTAATTGCTCTGAGTGCAGTGGTGGTTCAGTAGTAAAATTCTCGCCTTCCATTCTGGAGACCCAGGTTTGATTCCCAGCCAGTGCACCTCATGCACAGCCACTGTCTATCAGTGGAGGCTTATTTGTTGCTGTGATGCTAAAAGGTTTCAGTGGAGCTTCCAGACTAAGATGGATAGGAAGAAAGGCCTGGCAATCTACTTCTGAAAGCTGGCCAACGAAAATTTAATGGTCACAACAGGTTTTCATTGATCTATAACTGATCATGGGAATGGTGCAAGACTGAGCAGAATTTCTCCTCTTTTCCTAGTTTTCTGAGTGTTTTTTTTTTTTTCCATGAGAGGATGTTGGATTTCATCAAATGCCTTTTCTGCATCTGTTGAAATGATCAGGTGATCAAAGAAAATTTTGCTCTCCTAATTTTGTGTGTTATATTGATTTATCCCTAGCATTCCTGGGATAAATCCCACTTGGTCATGGTGTATAATCTTTTATGTTTGTTGTCAGATTCAATTTGATAGTATTTTGTTGATGATTTTTGCATCTATTTTTATAAGGGATATTGCTCTGTAGTTTTCTTGTGGTATCTTTATCTGGCTTTGGTATCAGGGTAAGGCTGAACTCATAGGATGTATTAGGAGATTTTTTCTCTTCTATTTTTTTTGAAGACTTTGAGAAAGATTGATGTCAATTCCCCAGTGAAGCCATTTGGTCCTGGGCTTTTCTTTGTTGGGAAGTTTCTGATTGATGATTCAATCTCTTCACTTGTTGCAGGTCTGTTAAGATGTTATATTCCTTCTTGAGTCAACTTAGGTAGTTTTATGTTTCTAGGAATTTACCCATTTCATCTAGATCATCTAATTTGTTGCCATGCAATTGTTCATAGTATTCTCTTTATTTCCATTGGGTCAATAGTAATGCCCCCATTTTCATTTCTAATTTTAATTATTTACTTCTTCTCTTCTTTTTTCCTTGTAAATTTAGCTAAAAGTTTGTTGATTTTATTGATCTTTTTAAAGAACCAACTTTTGGTTTTGTTGATTCTCTCTGTTTTTCTATTCTCTATTTCATTTATCTGTGCTCTAATTTTTATTATTCCTTCCGGTAGCTTTAGCTTAGTTTGCTCTTCTTTTTCTAGTTCCTCAGGTGTAAAAGTTAGGTTATTGATTTGAGATTTTTCTTCTTTTTAAATATAGTCATTTACAGCTATAAATTTTTTTCTGAGTACTGCCTTTACTGCATCCCATAAGTTTTGGTATGTTGTATTTTCATTACTCTCTAAGTATTTTTTTTAATTTCCCTTGTGATTTATTCTTTGACCCATTGGTTTTTTAATAGTGTGTTTTTTAATTTCCACGTATTTGTGAATTTTAAACTTTTCCTTATGTTACTGATTTCTAATTTCATTCCACTGTGGTCAAAGATGATACTTTGTATTATTTGTTTTTTAAAAAACTTATTGAGACTTGTTTTGTGACCTATCATATGGTATATCCTAGAGAATAATCCATGCGTATTAGAGAAGAATGTGTATTCTGCTTTTGTTGGGTGGAGTGTTCTATATATGTCTGTTAGGTCTAGTTAGTTTATAGTGTTGTTCAAGTCTTCTGTTTCCTTGTTGATCCTCTGTCTAGATGTTCTTTCCATTATTGAAAGTGATGTGTTGAAACCTCCAATTGTTATTTTAGAACTATTTATTTTTCACTTCAATACTGTTAATGTTTGCTTCATATATTTTGGGGCTCTGTTATTAGTTGCGTATATAACTGTTATATCTTCTTGATGAATTGACCTTCTGTCATTACGTAATGTCCTTTTTTGTCTCATAGCAGATTTTGACTTAAAGTCTATTTTATCTGACATCAATATAGCCATGCTACCTCTCTTTTGGTTACTATTTTCATGGAATATATTTTCTCACTCTTTCACTTTCAATGCATTTGTGTCTTTGGCTCTGCAGTGAATCTCTTGTAGACAACGTATAGTTGGATCATATTTTCTTATTTACTCCGCCGATTTTTGCCTTTTGATTGGAGAGTTTAATCTATTTAAATTTAAAAGTATTTATAAGGAAGGATTTACTTCTGCCATTTTGCTGTTTGTTTCGTGTGTGTCTCATACTTTTTCTGTCCCTCATTCCCTCCAATACTGCCTACATTTGTGTTTAGTTGATTTTTTGTAATGAACCGTTATGATTCCCTTCTCATTTTCTTTTATGTATACTTTTAAGATATTTTCTTTTAGTTACTATAGTGATTACATTTAACATCCTAAATTTATAACAAACTAATTTAAATTGATACCAATTTACCTTCAGTAACATACAAAATCTCTATTCCTATGCTACTCCTCCCCCCTTTATGTTGTTGTCACAAATTACATCTTAATACATTGTGTGATCAACAACATAAATTTATAATAATTTTTATGCATTTTTAAAATCATATAGGACATAACATGTAGAGTTACAGGCCAAAATACAATAAAACTGACTTTTATATTTGCCCATGAAATTACCTTTTTTCTTCATATGGCTTTGAGTTACTGGCTATCATCTCTTCATTTCAACCTGATGGACACCTTTTAGCCTCTCCTGTAGAGCAGGTCCCATGCTAATGAACTCCCTCTGCCTTTATTTATCTTGGAATGTCTTAATTTCACCTTCATTTTTGAAGGACAGTTTTGCTAGATATAGAATTCTTGGTTGACAATTCTTTTAGCATTCTAAATATATCATCCCACTTCTTTCTGACCTCCAAGATTTCTGAAGAGAAATCAATGCTTAATCTTATTGAGGATTGTTTGTATGTGACAATTTGCTTCTCTCTTGCTGCTTTCAAGTTTCTTTTTTTATCTATGGTTCTCTAGAATTTGATTATAAAGTATCTTGGTGTGGATCTCTTTGGATTCTTCCTGCTTTGAGTTTATTGAGCTTATTAGATGTATAGATTCGTGTCTTTAATCAGATTTGGAAAATTTTGTGCCATTACTTCTTCACATATTATTTCTGTCCCTTTCTCTCTCTTCTCCTTGTGGGACTATCAGACTGCATATGTTTGTCTGCTTGATTTTATCCCATGTGTCCCTTAGGCTCTGTTCATTTTTCTTCTTTCTTTTCTCTATTTGCTCCTCATATTTGATATTTCAGTTGTTCTGCCTTCAAGCTTGCTGATTCTCTTTTCTCCTTGCTCAAATCTGCTGTTGAATCTTTCCAGTGAATTTTTCATCTCAGGTATTGTACTTTTTAGCTCTAGTATTTCTGTTTGGTCCCTTTTTATAATTTCTATCTCTTTATTGATATTTTCATTTTGTTCATGTATTGTTTTCCTAATTTTCTTTAGTTATTTGTCAATGTTTTCCTTTAGCTCTTTCAGAATATTTAACACTACTGTTTTAAAGTCTTTGACTAATAAGTCCATTATCTGGGCTTCCATGGTGATGTTTTCTGTCACTTTTTTGGGAAAATTTTGTTCAGTGCCAGCCTTGAGTATAATGACCTATAGATTTCAGCTAGGTACACAGCTGTGATCATTTCTTTAAGATAAGAACAGGAGACTCTCTTGCCTGCTACAAAAACACTATGGCCTTTTGATTCCTGAAGCCTTGGATACCAGAAGCAGACACATAATTGTTATTGAGGAAATCACTCAGTAAGTAGAAAAATAATTCAGAGGCTGGATTTAATGTGTTCAGATATTGGATTGAATAGTATTCATAGAAAATCCAAAAGAATCTTCAGATAAACTATTAGAATTAATGGGTGAAGTTTTCAAAGTTGCAGGATACCAGACTAACAACGATTACATTTCTGTACACTATCATTAAATAATTAGAAATGAAATTTTAATAAGTTACCACTTTCAATAACATTACAAACATGAAATCTCTAGGAATAAATCTAATAAAAGCAGTGTAAGATTTCTGTACTGAAAAATTTAAAATATTTCTGAAATAAAGAAGACCCTCATAAATGGATGGACTTGCTATACCTATGAACTGGAAGACTCAGTATTATAAAAATGTCATTGCCTCCAAATAAATTTATAGAGTCAATGTAATCTCAATTAAAATCTCAGCAGTTATTTTTATGGAAATTGACGGACAGATTCTAAAATTTATATAGAAATGAAAAAGGGTCAAGAATAGCTAACACAATTTTGAAGAAGAAAAAACAAAAACAAACAAAAAACTGGAGGATGCCCTATCAAGTATATATTCAAAGTTGTAGATTAAAATGGCTCCAGAAGTTTATAAAGGCCATGTCATCCAGCATTATTATCTTATATATCATTGTTCTACTCTTACTGTTATTTACTTCCTTATCTTTTTGTAGGATCTACAAACTTAAGTTGAATTTCTTAGCTCATTAATTTTCAATTTTTTGCTTTGTTTTCTAATATATGCAGATTAAAAAAACAAAACAAAACCCAAAACAAACAAACCCGTTGCTGTTGAATTGATTCTGACTCATAAGGGTATACATTTTTCTTCAGGCACTGTGTTAGCTGTTTCTCAAATTTTTATATGTGTTGTTTTCATTATCATTTGATCTTAAATAGTTGTAATTTCCCTTCAAAGTGGTATTTATCAGCAGGTTCATATATTTTTCTCCTATCTCATTCAGCTTTGTGAGTGCTGCAATGGAGCAAGGGAAAAGTTGAATTTAAACTTCTGTTTTAAAAACTGAACTCTAAAACTATACTTCTTGAATTTAAATCCTAGATACATTGATTACTAGCTGTTTGACAGTGAGTAAATTACATAATCCCTCTATGACTCAGTTTTTTCAACTCCAAAATGGGAAAAATATGGAGTATTTTGTGAGGTGGGTTGTGTTGTATTGTGTGTGTGTGTGTGTGGTATTTCCATCTGTCCTGATTTTGGAATTCCCTATTCAGAATGTTTTCATTTTGGCTTCTTTTAGTCCATATAGATCTCAATACCCACCCTACTGTTGTCGAGTTGATTCCGACTCATAGTGACCGCATAGGGTTTCCAAGGCTGTAATCTTTATGGAAGCAGACTGCAGCATCTTTCTCCTGTGGAGCCACTGGTGGTTTCGAACCACCCACCTTTCGGTTAGCAGTCGATCACTTCAACCACTGCGCCACCAGGTCTCCTTATGGATCTCAGTGGTCCTAGCCTAAATGGCCCTAGTCTAAATTTCTTTGTGTGGAGTTTCTGCTCTCCGCAGGCACTGCAAATTCAGACTCTATATTCTTCTGGTACTGTGGACTTGGAGATAGTCTATCTATTGGATGAGGTTGACCTCTCCAAACCCTGACTAAACAGCAAACACCTTTGTCCCTGCCCCATTAATTGACTCAATGGCCTTTTGTGGTTCTCAGTTTTATCCACAGAACTTAGTCCTAGCTCCCTGCTTCATGTATTCAGAATATGTGTGAGTATTTAGAGTCCAATCTCCAGTCCCTGGGGTCCGTATTCCTATCAGCTAACACACTTAACTCCTCTGGCTTCTCTTTTCACTCTTGGCCCCTGGGGTTTTCTACTGTTTCTACTGAGCTCAGCTTTATATATTTTTAAATGTTATATTTTCATCTAGTTTTTCTATGTGATTATAGTGGGAGAGGCACTGGTGTGTATCAGGATCCCACATTCCTGGAAGTAGGCGACAGTATTCAGTCTTATCCTAGCTTATATGAAAGCATAATTTTGGTTTTATTAAGTAAATGACACCCGTTTAACCAGCCTGGAGTGAGTGAGTCTGATTTTGAAAAAATTTTTTTCATAGAAATATTTTGATTCATTTTTCTCACCAATGAAAATTTAAATAGTAAAATTATTAGCATCAGCATTCTTTTTTACTCTTTCAAGCAGAAGTTGCTATTGGGGTACTAGGTATTTCCAGCACAGCACATAGGTCTCACTTAAAGAAGATGAGGCTAGAACACTAAGCTGGTAGAGGTTTTCCTCCTCATTGGGCAATTCAGGATTAAAATATTTATGGGCTTTGTCAACAATGTTAATTTTCTGTTACAAAAATTTGTCTAATAATCTTATAACTCCGATTCCCATTTCTAGGGGCCCTCTTTAGTCTGTTGATATTTCATGCAGTCCTTACTTTTTTTAAAGACTTGGTTAAACTGAAAATCCATCAGCAGGACCACTTTCTGCTTTTTTGCAATATAACTAAATTCTGAAGACATCTCAGGAATTCTCTGGAAAGAAATAGATAACTTCATAAAAATATATCAAGAAAAATATTGTTGGGGCATGCAAAATTATTTGAATTCTCTTCTTTTTTGTTTTTTGAATTTCATACAAAACATAATTTATAAAAATGAAGCAACTATCTTGCACTTTGGCTGTCTGCCTAGATTTGATTTAAATTGTGTCTTATAAATATTCCATAAAGTCCTATTAATGGGATTGCTTTTCCTGGCAGTTAGCCTGTGTGGATAGCATCTTAAACATTTATGCCATTTTTGCAAAACTTGACAAAAACATTTCAGGCATTAATAGTTTTGTTAATAAATTACTCAGCACTAGGACTACATATTATTCAAGAACATTTTTGAAACCAGTCAGCCTGCTGTTTTTTCTTTTGACCTTTGGCAAGACACCCTTAGCCTACAAAATACCAATTTAGAATGCAGCTGAAAAGGACTCTTTAAAAAGCACCTAGTGTAATATTGCTATGGTATCTTCCTATTAAGGTTAGGTAACTAGAAAACAAAGTTCTCTGCTTAATTTGAGGAACTAATTTCATTTTGACAGCACTATAAGGTATTTTAGAGCCCTGGTAGCACAGTGGTTAAGAGCTCAGGCTGCTAACCAAAAGGTCGGCAGTTCGAATCCACCAGCCACTCCTTGGAAACCCTATGGGGGCAGTTCTACTCTGTCCTGTAGGTTCACTATAAGTAGGAAATGACTTGATGGCAATGGGTTTGGTGTTTGGTTTTTATATAAAGTATTTTTTGTACTGTTTCTACTATGCATGCTTCCACCAGGACAAACCAGTATCAATCATAGTGAGGCAGTGTGCATTAATACAGTAGTTATACAAGTTTTTCCACTGAACTTTGATGTACTAGCTGTTGTGCAAGCATTTCATCAGAGTTCATTCTATATATATATATTGATACACGGTTTAAACCATTTAAAAATAACGATAACAATAACATAAGGAACACTCATGAACAGTATTTTCCATATTTTAACACATCAGAAAACACTAAATAATTAAAACATTAACTTGTACTTCCAAATTAATTTGTTTTGGGAAGACTTTAAAGTAAAGAATTCCTGCCATTTGGGGGTACACACTTGACCTACTTATAATCTATAACTCTATTATTAATGACAAAAGTTTTAAATCTGTAATGATCTTTTATTGGAATTCAGGCTTGTGATTCTCACTCACATCAAATCTATAAAAGATTATGTTACCAGAGCATGTATACATATACGTATGTATGCATATATGTTTGCATGTATGTGTTTATATATGTATGTATATATTTGTGTATTGATGCTTATCTATTTGGCACGTGATCTAGAGATAGCATCTTAGTTATAGAATAACAAGTGAATATGTATCTTGCCATCATGCTGTTCTGTTTTAGGTAGTTATAATATATAAGTCTAGGGTTTCTTATGTTTATAATTTCCTACTCTTCTTTCAATTCATTATTATTTGCATGATTTACTTTATAATAAAACATCTGATAAATTTGTTTATGCATAATATGCTTTCAATATACTATTACTTTTATTTGTTTTCGGTATTGAGGTTCCATGTACATTTATTTTTTTCAAAAAGGGTTCTGCTACTAAAAGTATTGGATATCTCTGATAGTTGGCAAAAGAAGGATATGAACTCAGACAGGTTTGAGTTGGAATTTTGACTCTGAAAATTATTAGACTTACTTTGGTCAAGTTAACCTAACTATCTGAGATTTAGCTTCCTTATCTATAAAATATGAATAGTATCTTTTTCATAGAACGGTGCAAACCAAAAATCCTTTGCTGTTGAGTTGATTCCAACTCATAGAAACCCTGTAGGACAGAGAAGACCTGCCCCATAGGGATTCCAAGGCAGTAATCTTTACAGAAGTAGACTGTCACATTTTCTTAGGCATTAGAGAGCTGAAATGGACTGGTATTGACCATTTTGAATCAGACAATCATATGGTCTACTATGCCCGGAATGACAGATTGAAGAGGAATGGTGTCACGTTCAACATCAGAAGAACATTTCAAGATCTGTCCTAAAGTACAACGCTGTCAGTGATAGGATAACATCCATATGCCTACAAGGAAGACCAGGTAATACGATTATTATTCAAATTTACCCACCAACCACTAAGGTCAAAGATGAAGAAATTGATGATTTTTACCAACTTCTGCAGTCTGAAATTGATCAAACATGCAATCAAGATGCACTGATAGTTACTGGTGATTGGAATGCAAAAGTTGGAAATAAAGAAGGATTGGTAGATGGAAAATATGACCATGGTGATAGAAATGATTCCGGAGATAGCATGATAGAATTTTGCAAGACCAGTGACTTCTTCATTGCACATACCTTTTTCCAACAACATAAACAGCAACTATACACATGGACCTTGCCAGATGGAATACACAGGAATCAAATTGACTATATCTGTGTAAAGAGACAATGGAAAAGCTCAATATCATCAGTCAGAACAAGGCTAGGGTCCAGCTGTGGAACAGACCATCAATTACTCATATGCAAGTTTGAGTTGAAGCTGAAGAAAATTAGAACAAGTCCACAGGAGCCAAAGTACGACCTTGAGTATATCCCATCTGAATTTAGAGACCATTTCAAGAATAGATTTGACACATTGAACACTAATGACCAAAGACCAGATGAGTTGTGGAATGACAGCAAGGACATCATACATGAAGAAAGCAAGAGGTCATTAAAAAGACAGGAAAGAAACAAAGACCAAAATGGACGTCAGAAGAGTCTCTGAAAGTTGCTGTTGAACATAGAGTAGCTAAAGCGAAAGGACGAAATGATGAAGTAAAAGAGCTGAACAGAAGATTTCAAGGGGTGGCTCGAAAGACAAAGTAAAGTATTATAATGAAATGTGGAAAGACCTGGAGATAGAAAACCAAAAAAGAAGAACATGCTCGACATTTCTCAAGCTGAAATAACTGAAGAAAATATTCAACCCTCGAGTTGCAATATTGAAGGTTTCTACTGGGAAAATACTAAACGACGCAGGAAGCATCAAAAGAAGATGGATGGAATACATAGAGTCACTGTACCAAAAAGAGTTGGTCGACATTCAGCCATTTCAGGAGGTAGCATATGACCAACAACCAACGGTACTGAAGGAAAAGGTTTGAGCTGCACTGAAGGCACTGACAAAAAACAAGTCTCCAGGAAGTGATGGAATACCAACTGAGATGTTTCAATAAATGGATGCAGCACTGGAAATGCTGACTCGTCCATGCCAAGAAATTTGGAAGACAGCTACCTGGCCAACCGATTGGAAGAGATCCATAGTTGTACCCTTTCTAAAGAAAGATGATCCAACAGAATGCAGAAATTATTGAACAATATCATTAATATCACACACGAGTGAAATTTTCCTGAAGATCATTCAAAAGTGATTGTAGCAGTATGTCGACAGAGAACTAACAGAAGAGGATGTGGAACAAGGGATATCATTGCTGATGTCATATGGAACATGGCTGAAAGCAGAGAATACCAGAAAGATGTTTACCTGTGTTTTATCAACTATGCAAATGCATTTGACTGTGTGGATCATAACAAGTTATGGATAACGTGAAGAATGAGAATTCCATAACACTTAATTGTGCTCATGAGGAAACTGTACTTATACCAAGAGGCAGTAGTTTGTAGACAACAAGGGGATACTGTGTGGTTTAAAGTCAGGAAACATGTGCATCAGGGTTATATCCTTTCACCATAGTTATTCTATCTGTATGCTGAGCAAATAACCCAAGAAGTTGGGGACTATATGAAGAAGAATGGGGCATCAGGATTGGAGGAAGACTCGTTAACAACCTGCGTTATGCAGATGACACAACCTTGCTTGCTGAAAGTGAAGAGGACTTGAAGCACTTACTGAGGAAGATCAAAGACCACAGCATTCAGTATAGATTACACCTCAACATAAAGAAAACCAAAATTTTCACAACTGGGCCAGTAAGCAACATCATGATAAATGGAGAAAAGTTTGACATTGTCAAGGATTTCCTTTTACTTGGATCCACAATCAACACCTGTGCAAGCAGCAGTCAAGAAATCAAGATGCATTTCATTGGGCAAATTGGCTGCAAAAGACCTCTTTAAAGTGTTGAAAAGCAAAGATGTCACTTTGAGAACTAAGGTGCACCTGACCTAAGCCACGGCGTTTTCAGTCACCTCTTATGCATGTGAAAGCTTGACCGTGAGCAAGGAAGACTGAAGAAGAAGTGATGCCTTTGAATTATGATACTGGTGAAGAATATTGAATATACCATGGACTGCTAGAAGAATGAACAAATCTGTCTTGGAAGAAGTATAGCCAGAATTCTCATTAGAAGTGAGGATGGTGAGAGTTCATCTCACATACTTTGGACATGTTATCTATCAGGAGGGACCAGTCCCTGGAGAAGGACATCATGCTTGGTAAATTAGAGAGTCATTGAAAAAGAGGAAGACCCTCAATGAGATGGATTGACATAGTGGCTGCAACAGTGGGCTCAAGCATAACAACGATTGTAAGTATGGCTCTGGACTGGGCAGGGTTTCATTCTGTTGTGCATAGGGTTGCTGTGAGTCAGAACCAATTCAGCAGCACCTAACAACAAAAAGAAGAGTCTTTATGGAAGCAGACTGTCACATTTTCTCCCGCAGAGCGGCTGGTGGGTTCAGACTGCTGACCTTTTGGTTAGCAGCCAAGCGCCTAACCATCGGGCCTCATAGACCTGTAGTGAGGGTTAAATGAAATAATGTATAAATCATAAGTATATTGCCTGATAGATACTTGGTGTACAATAAATGGTATTTATTATTACTGTTAGTAGTGTGACATGCTATGATTCTTTATATAAAACAGTAAAGTCAAGAGTTAGAGATTCAGTTCATATGAGTGGAGAGGTTCGACGTTGGCTCATTGTCAAGAAACATGGTGTTAATTAAAACTTAAGTAAGTTTAGGAGTGAAGAGAGGTAACAAATGTGGTGTGGAATGGGGCTATTTTTATGTATGTTGTGTTTACATTTGATAAAAATTAATTACCATTTGGCTTTTAAATGTTAAAACAATGTTAATGAGGGCAAGGGGAACTTATACTGCATTTTGTATTTTGTCTGCATGCCAACTCACATAGTTTGGAGTTGCACAATAGAGAGTTACTTGTTGGTGTAATAATTTTCTTACTGTTTTCATTGATGTAGAATTATAGAGTTGTGAATTTGTAAAAAATATTAGAGATTATTTTGAGTATTTCTGCTCACTTTATAGATGATGAATCTAAGGCCAGAGAAGTAAAGTAACTTGCACACACTAATAGCTAGCTGATTGGTGGTAGAGCTGGAAATGGAACCTGGACTTCTTGGTGCTTGGGCCATCATTTTTGCCTGGTAACCATATGTCCTGGGCTTCCTAGAATGGTCTGGTTCCAAATATTCACTGCCATCCTCAGACTGGATGTCAAATAAGTGCCAGATTGTGTGTGTCACGATTTTCAGAATGGAAACTATGATCTCTGTAGATAGGGTTACTTTTAAAACATTTATTCACAGGGTATATAGTTTTCAGTTAGACAGTCATAGCCCAATTTTCGAGGTAACTAGGCTATGTACTTATATTAATTTCTTATTCTTCATCATGGCAAACAAAGCTTCTCCATCTGAAATGTGAACAAGGACAGAAAAAGCCAGGGGACCAGTTCTTAGCAGTATTGGTTAATGGCAAGGCAGTAGTAACAGGTGAAAAGTTCACTGACTAAATTGAGATTGTTTCTTCATAGGGATCTTAGTATTAAATTAAAATTTATGATCTTTCCTCTGCCTTTTCAGTTTACAACCCAGATTTGGCTACAGATCAGCCACTCATTAAAAGAAAACTGGATATAAGTATAGATAAAGAGAAAAATCAGCATGCTTGGAGTTTTCATAAATTAACCAGTTTACTAATTTATCCATCCATTCATCAGATTATCATTAAGGACCTCTTATGTACTGAGTCACACAGTACCTAACATATAGCAGATGCTTAATACATGATGGATATTATCATTTTTTAATGATCTATCCCTATGCCGAGGTTTGCTGGAACAAAATAGGCTCCTTCCTCTTGGAGCCCTAAATTTGGTTAGACCTCTGTAATCCATCAGGAAAGCAGAAAGCACACTAGGTATTTGTAGACAACCTTGAGTTGCATCTTTCTTTTTTTTATCCACTCCGATAATGTGTAAGTGTGTTTTTTAATTGTGTTAGAAATATACACAACAAAACATACAGCAATTCAGTTTCTACATGTTCAATTCAGTGACATTGATTACATACTTCAAGTTGTGCAACCACTCTAGGTATCTTTTCCCAAATTGTCCCACCACCAGGAATATACATTCAATGAACCCTAAGGAAAACTCCCTCTTTTCCCCTCCTTCCCAACCCTGGTGTAACCACTAATAATTGTTGGTTATTTGCTTATTTCATGTAAGTGAGATCTTATTTGTGACTGACCTATTTTGTTTAGCATAATGTTTTCTAGTTTCATCCGTGTAGTGGCATGAATCAGGACTTCATTGCCCCTTATGGCTGAGTACTAGTCCATTGTATGTATGTATCACATTTTGTTTATCCATTCATCCTTGATGCGCATTTAAGTTGTTTCCACCTTTTGACTGTAGTGACTAGTGTTACGATGAATATTGGTGTGCCTATGTCTGTTCACGTTACTGCTTTCAGGTCTTTGGGTGTATACCCAAGAGTGGTATTACTGGGTCATGTGGTAGTTCCCAAAGATCCCTAGTTTCACAGTGGTTAAGTGCTCAGCTGCTAACCAAAAGGTCCACAGTTTGAAGCCACCAACTGCTCTGCTGGAGAAAGATGTGGCAGTCCACTTCTGTAAAAATTTACAGCCTTGGAAACCCTATGGGGCAGTTCTACTTTGTCCTGTAGAGTTGCTGGGAGTCGGGATCGACTGGACGGCAATGGGTTTGGTTTTCGATTTTTTATGTAGTTCTATGTTCAGTTTTTGAAGAACCACCAGACTGTTTTCCAGTGGCTGGACCAGTTTACATTCCCACCAGCAATGGATGAGGGTTCCTGTTTCTCACAACCTTGCCAGCACCTGATGTTTTCCTTAGTTTTGATCATTGCCATTCTAATGCAGGTGAGATAGTATCTTATTATGGTTTTGATTTGTATCTCCCTAGTGGCTAGTAGGAAACCCTGGTGGCATAGTGGTTAAGAGCTATGGCTGCTAACCAAAAGATTGGCAGTTCAAATCCGCCAGGAGCTCCTTGGAAACTCTATGGGGCAGTTCTACTCTGTCCTATAGGGTTGCTATGAATCGGAATCGACTCGACAGCAATGAGTTTGGTTTGAGTTGTAGTGGCTAATAACTTTGAGCATCTTCTCATGTGCTTGTTGGCCATTTGAATATCCTCTTTGGTGAAATGTCTGTTCAAGTCCTTTGCCTGTTTTTTTAATTAGGTTGTCTTTTTGTGGTTAATTTGTAGAAGTATTTGATAAATTCTGGATATTAAACCCTTACTGAATATATGGTTCCTCAAATTTTTTCTCCCTGTCTGTAGGCTGTCCTTTCACTTTTTTGGTAAAGTCCTTTGATGCACAGAAGTATTTAATTTTTATGAGGTCCCATTTGTCTGTTTCATCTTTTGCAGCTCGTGCTTTTGTTGCCATATCTGATAGCTCATTCCAAAAACCTAGGTCACACAGCTTTGCCCCTACATTTCCTTCTAAGAATTTTATTGTTTTAGTTTTTACATTTAGGTCCTCCATCCATTTTGAATTGTTTTTTGTGTATATTGTGAAGGTTGGATCCTGGTTTATTCTTCTGCATGTGGAAATCCACTTTTCCCAGCACTAATTACTGGGACTTTATAGTGTGTTTTGAAGTCAGGAAGCGTAAGTCCTCCAACTTTATTCTTCTTCAAGATTTCTTTAGTTATTTGGGGTCCCTTGCCCTTCCATATAAATCTGAGAATTGCCTTTTCCATTTCTGTCAAGAAGGCTATTGGAATTTTGATGGGGGTTGCATTGAATTTGTAGATTATTTTGGGTATTATTGACATCTTAACTGTATTAAGCCTTCCAAACCACATACACGATTGTCCTTCCATTTATTTAGGTCTTCTTTGATTTTGTTTAACAGTGCTTTATAGTTTTCTGTGTATAGGTCTTTTACCTTCCTGGTTAAATTTATTCCTAGGTACTTTATTCTTTTGGATGCTATTGTAAATGGTAATGCTTCATTAATTCCTTTTTCCTCTTGCACATTGCTCACGTATAGAAGCCCAACTGACTTTTGCGTGTTGACCTTGTACCCTGCGACTTTGCTAAATTATTAGTTCCAATAGCTTTCTTGTGGATTTTTTGGGTTTTCTATGTGTAGAATCATGTCATCTATGAAAAGGGATAGTTTTATTTCTTCCTTCCATATTTGGATCCTTTTTTTTTCTCTAATTGCTCTGGCTAGGACTTCCAGAATGATGTTGAGTAGTAGTGGTGAAAGTCGACAACCCTGTCTTGTTCCTGATCTTAATGGGAAAGCTCTCAGTCTTTCTGTGGGTTTTTCATAGAGCCCTTTATTGTACTGAGGAGTTTCCCTTCTATTTGTACCTTGTTGAGTGTTTTTATCATGAAAAAGTGTTGGATTTTATCAAATGCTTTTTCTGCATCAATTGAGACAATCATGTAGTTCTTTTCTTTTGTTCTAGTAATATGGTGTATCACATTGATTTGTTTTCTAATGTTGAACTACCGTTAAATCCTTGGGATAAATCCCACTTGGTCATGGTGTATAATCTTTTTAATATGCTTTGGATTTTGTTTGTTAGTACTTTGTTGAGTATTTTTACATCTTTTATTCATTAGGGATGTTGGTTTGTAGTTTTCTTGTGGTGTCTTTGTCTGGTTTTGGTGTCAGGGTGATGCTCACTTCATAGGATGAGTTAGGTAGTATTTCTTCCCTTCTGTTTTTTGGAAAAGTTTAAATAGGATTGGAGCAACTTCTATAAATGTTTAATAGAATTCCTCTGTTAAGCTATCTGGTCTAGGGCTTATCTTTTTTTGGGAGGTTTTTGGTTACCGATTCAGTCTCTTTGCTTGTTATGGGTCTTTTGAGATCCATTATTTCTTCTTGAGTCAATGTAGGGAGTTCATGAATTTCAAAGAATTTGTTCATTTCTTCTAAGTTATCTAATTTGTTTGCATATAAGCATCTCCATCTTTTCATTGCTGCATTTAGACCATTCACATTTAATGTGATAATTGATATATATTAAAAAAAACCTTTGCCGTCAAGTCGATTCCAACTCATAGTGACCCTATAGGACAGAGTAGAACTGCCCCATAAGGTTTCCAAGGAGTGCCTGGTGGATTCAAACTGCTGACCGTTTGGTTAGTAGCTGAACTCTTAACCACTGTGCCATCAGGGTTTCCAAACCATTGCTGTCGAGATTAAAATCTTCCATATTTATAACTACTTTCTACTTGTTGTTGTACTTGTTCTATGTTTTTTTCCCCTCTCTTTTTCTGATTTCTCTGGTTTTAAGTGAACATTTTCTGTGATTCTGTTTTCTCTCTTACCATAACAATTATACTTATTTAAACATTTTTTAAAGTCAGAGTTTGCAATAAACATTTACAACTAATTTAAGTTCATTTTCAAATAACACAGTACCACTTCATGGGTAGTATGTTGTTGTTGTTAGGTGCCATCGAGTTGGTTCCAACTCATAGCGACCCTGTGAACAACAGAACAAAACACAGCCCAGTCCTGCACCATCCTCACAATCATTGTTATGCTTGAGCCCATTGTTACAGCCACTGTGACAGTCTATCTCATTGAGGGTCTTCCTCTTTTCGCTGACCCTGTGCTGTACCAAGCATGCTGTCCTTCTCTAGGGACTGATCTCTCCTAACAACATGTCTGAAGTATGTAAGACGTAGTCTCGCCATCCTTGCTTCTAAGGAGCATTCTGGTTGTGCTTCTTCCAAGACAGACCTGTTCGTTCTTTTGGCAGTCCCTGGTAAATTCATTATTCTTCACCAACACTACAATGCAAAGGCGTCAATTCTTCTTCAGTCTTCCTTATTAATTGCATGCATTTGAGATGACTGGAAACACCATGGTTTAGGTCAGGCCGACCTTAGTCCTCAAGGTAACATCTTTACTTTTCAACACTTTAAAGACATCTTTTGCAGCAGATTTGCCCAATGCAATGTGTCTTTTGATTTCTTGACTGCTGCTTCCATGGGTGTTGATTGTGGATCCAAGTAAAAGGAAATCCTTGACAATGTCAGTCTTTTCTACATTTATCATGATGTTGCTTATTGGTTCAGTTGTGAGGATTTTTGTTTTCTTTATGTTGAGGTGTAATCCATACTGAAGGCT
>NW_004443956.1:20824790-20835497 GCF_000243295.1 Trichechus manatus latirostris | reverse complement strand
TGTTAACCAATGTCATAAAACAATATGTGTACTACTGTTTCATGAGAAACTGTTTGTTCTGTAAGCCTTCACCTGAAGTACAATAAAAAAAAAAAAGTAGATCAGACTTTCAGACTGAATCGTCATTCTCCCTGAAGAACTTGTTTTTAAAATTTCTTATTTCTTCCTCGTTTTTATTTGTCTGAGAAAGTCTTTGTTTCTTCTTCACTTTTGAAGGATAATTTCACCAGATACAGAATTCTAGGTTTATTGTTTTTTTCTTTAAGCACTTCAAGAATTTCACCGTACTGTCTTCTTGCTTGCATGTTATCTGAAGTCTTATGTAATTCTTACAACTCTGTAGGTAAGGAGTCCCCCCTTCCCCTGGCTTCTTTCAGGATTTTCTCTTTGTCTTTGGTTTCCTGAAGTTTGAATATGATATGCCTAGATGTACAGTCAGCCCTCCGTGTCCATCGGTTCAGCATCTGTGGATTCAACCAACTACAGATCACAAATGTTTGGAAAAAAAAGAAATTTCCAAAAAGCAAATCTTGAATTTGCTGTGTGCCAAGCACTATGCTGAATCCATGCAAATGAAATGATGTGTAGGCACACCCAGCTGTAGATTCCCACCGTTTCACAGATCCTCAGTCTCTCTCCAGGACTCGTTTTTAGAGTATTGTTCACCTAGTGTCTTGTCATTATTCTCTAAACTTTACAGTACTGCATAACAACTATCTACATAGCATTTACATTATATTAGGTATTATAAGTAATCTAGAGATGATTTAAAGTATACGGGAGGATTGCTCAAGTTGTATGCAAATACTACACCATTTTATATAAGGAACTTGAGCATCTGTGGATTTTGGTACCTACAGGGTGGGTCGTGGAACCAATTCCCTGAGGATACCAAGGGATGACTTACTGTTTTTTTTTAAAATATTTATCCTGCTTGGTGTTCTGTGTGATTCCTGTATCTGTGGTTTGGTGTTTGTCATTAATTTTGGAAAAATCTTGGCCATTATTACTTCAAATATTTCTTCTGCTGCATTCTCTTCCTCCTGGTATTCCAATTATGTGTATCTTACACCTTTTGAAATTGTCTCACAGTTCTTGGATATTCTGTTTTTTTTTTTTTTTCTCTTTGCATCTCTATTTGGAAAGTTTCTGTTGACATATCTTCAAGCTCACTGGTTCTTTACTTGATTGTGTCTAGTTTACTGATGTACTCATCAAAGCCATTCTTTATTTTGGTTACAGTGTTTTTGATTTTTACCACGTCTTTTTAATTCTTTCCTAGAATTTCCCTCTCACTGCTTACATTATCCATCTGGTCTTTCATGTTGTCTGCTTTTTCCACTAGGACCCTTACATGTTAATAATCTATGTTTTAACTTTCCTAGTCTCATAATTCTAAAATCTGTATTGTATGTGAGTCTGATTCTAATGCTTGCTTTTTCTTTTCAGACTGTGTTTTTAGCAGGCTTTGTAATTTTTTGTTGCAAATCAGACATGACATATTAGTTAATAGGAACTGAGATAAATAGGCCTTTCCAAAACAAAAACAAAAAACCCATTGCTGTCGAGTTGATTCAGACTCATAGCGACCCTACATGACAGAGTAAAACTATCCCTAGGGTTTCTAAGGAGTGGCTGGTGGATTCCAACTGCTGACGTTTTGGTTTGCAGCCGTAGCTGTTAAACACTGTGCCACCAAGGCTCCATCAGTTAATAGGAAGTGAGATAAATAGGCCTTTAGTGTAAGATTTTATATTAATCTGACTATGAGTTGTGCTGTGTTTAATGTAAACCATAGCTGTACTTCCCAGAGACTTCAGTTTCCTCTAGTATCCTTATTTTGTCTCCCTTGCTGTCTTTGAGTGCACTAAGAACTTATTCTTAAATAGAGTCTATGCCTTGAAGCTCTTTTTACTGTAATTCACTGTTATAATACTGGAGCCTGTTGGTGTGGTAGCAAGGTGTAAGGTGAGGGAAAGCATTCTATAATCTTATGATTAAATCTCAATTTTAGAGGGCCCTTGTCTCTACTGTGACCTTTAGAAGTTTCTTAGCTCCACCCACTCCTTATATAAGACAGGAAAGGTAGATGGGGCAGGAATTGGGTAATTGTCCTTTCCCCAAGGTCAGATAAGGCTCTGGTAAAGTCTTTTTCTCTACAAAGTAGGCCTTTGTTATAGAGAATGGGTATCTTTCAGACTTGTTTCCTCTCCTTCTGCCAGAAACATGAGGGTATTTTTCTTGGCTCTTCATCATGAGAACTTGATGGGGTTCCTGGAGATAAACTCCATGAATGTGTGGTGCCCACCTAAAACTGTGGCCCCGGGAATTTCTCACTCTCATGCTAGTCCAGACATAGTAGATAGATAGATAGATAGATAGAGAGATAGAGAGATAATTGGTTGACTTCTGACTCATGGTGACCTTATGTACAACAGAACAAAATGCTGCCCGGTCATGCACATCCTCATGATCGCCAGCATGTTCAAGTCCATTGTTGCAGCTGTTGTGCCGGTCCATCTTACCAAGGGTCTCCCTCAACCCTGTTGGTCCTCTACTTCCCCAAACATGATGTCCTCCTCTGGTGCTTGACCCCTCCTGATGATGTGTCCAAAGCAAGTGAGTCAGACAGTGTTCTATTGTGATCCATAAGGTTTTCACTGGTTAATTTTTGGAAGTAAATCACAAGGCCATTTTTCCTAATGTGTCTTAGTCTGTAACTTGTTCTTTGAAACTTGGCCACCATGGGTGACTCTGCTGGTATTTGAAATACCAGTGACATAGCTTCCAGCATTATAGCAATACACAAGCTACCATTGTTCCATCAATAAAGCATTTTAGACTCTCTTAAATCTAAATGCTTTATATTGTTGTTGTTAGTTGCCATCGAGTCAGTTCTGACTCATAGTGACCCCGTGTGTGCAGAGTAAAACTGCTCCATGGAATTTTCAAGGCTGTGACCTTTTGGAAGCAGATTGCCAGACCTGTCTTCTGAGGTGATTCTGGGTGGGTTCAAACTGTCAGCCTTTTGGTTAGTAGTCGAGTGCTTAACCATTTGAGCCACCTGTATTGTATTTATACACTTAACAATAAGTTTAAAGCTAGATACTTAAAAAATAAGTTACTAAGTGGTAAGAAGTTGCTTTGAAGTTCCTTACTTTCATATATTTTTTATACATTTAAATAATTTTTCTGTTGAAATGTTTTATAAACATTTTAAACTAGGAAATTTTTTTGAGATACTCCTAGTATCTTAAACCATTTTTAAAAACATATATATATATTTGTAAAAAAGGACATCAATACTATTTTTCTATAAAATACCACCAAACTATTCCAGTTCTGGGAGTATCACTTAAGAAAGTAATTTATATAAAGTCTTATGCACAAAGATGTATATTTTAGTAACATATATAGAATGTCTTGAAATTATCTAAATCATTCATTTGACATTTGTTTTACATTTATTCATTAGAAAATTATAGAAATCCTTTTTAATTAAAGTTGAGATAAACACTGTGAAGGAAAATACAGCTTACAATATTATACAATACACAGTGACTTCCACATTGTAGGTCCACAGAATTTATTGATTTATCCTGAATATGCTATGCCTAAGGCATCATTTGCTTGTATAGGAGGCATGGTTTTCTAGTTCATCTCAGCCTGACTCACACTGTTGCCACAAACTGCTGGGGATATTTTTTAGAAACAAAGCTTCAGTCTCCTTACCAGTGGGTGTTTCTGTCAATGGGCCAGACTCTGATATCACTAATGTGTCACCACAAAATTTGATTTTTACTTTGTAAACTCTATCAGAAATATGCTGCTGGTGCAGTGTGGTTTCTATTAGTGGTACAGGGGTCGTGTGGTTAAATTCCATTTCGCTCTCTGAAAAAAATATCCTCATGGTAAGTAATCCCTGATACGCACAACACTGGGAAGGTGGGTTTGGCATTATTGAGCATGGTCAGGACACTGTGTTTTGTTCTCATTACTGTCATTATTTGTGTTTTACTGCAAGTCTCTAGATTGAAATAAGATGGATCTGGAGGTTTTGAGAAAACAAAAGAAGAAAACATGACATTTTACTTGGATGTAATTCTGATTTCCACAGTTGTGCATCAGCACATACAAATTAATTTAATCATTGTACATTATGACCATTATCCTTTTAGATTTCTTATATCAAAGACTAGACTTCCTAGTAAGAGGAATTTCAAATGGAACTTTAAATTTTTCCTCTTTTATAAGTGTACCGATTTATCCTATGGGTATAGATGGGAGCGTTTGCTTTTGTTTCCAACTCATAACTAGTTTGCAAGATCCTTTTTAGCTCTTGAATTATAAAACAATCCTTAGCCTTATATTGTTTTATAGATGTTGTTGTTTAATTTTAATTCTTACACCAATTCTGTGAAGTATAATACTGTCAGATATTTCTGAGAAATGGGTTGGCCAAATGTTAGTATTCTTTACAGATGAGGAAACTGAGAATTACAGACGACTCTTATGAAAAAGTCTTACATAGATTAAATTGTCTCAATTCAAGGACTTTGTGTGTTTGTGCCTGTGTGTGTGTGTATTAGTTTCCATGTGTTTGTGTGTGTCCTATACCATTCCACCTTACTCCTATGCCATGAATCACAAACTAAAATACTCACAGGGGCCAGGGAGGTAGTGGCTATGAACTAAGCTAGCTGTGAGACAATAGGGAGTAGTGAGGTCTGTGCAGGAGCCTGGTGGTACAATGGTTAAGCACTTGGATGCTAACCAAAAGTTGAGTTGTTCAAACCCGCCCAGAGGCTCCATGGGAGAAAAGACCTGGCGATCTGCTCCCATAAAGATTACAGCCTAGAAAACCCTATGAGACAGTTCTACTCTGTCCTGTGAGGTCACTATGAGGCAGAATCAACTTGACGGCACACAACAACAAGGTCTGTGTAGAACTTGGGAGTCCATACCTCACCAAAGGGCATTCAAAAAGAATTCTAAAAATTCTGTATTTGCCCTGGGAAACATCTTATTAAGAATGTGGAGAAATGAGTGACCTAGGACAAAATACTGATTTTATCTTGATCCTTGGAGATGCAAAATATAAGTTTAAGCTGTCATGACCTAGTTAAAATGGGTAGAGATGATGTGCCATCATAGGGAGAGGTAACAGTTTTTAGAAATTTGTAGGCTTTATCATTTTTTAAAATATTTAAAAAATACACTTACTTATAGAACATTACTTAGTAAAATAAAAATTTACACTTTTGAGTAAGTGTTAGTATGCATGGCCATCAGACACCTTAAAGAATTAAGTTTGACATGTGCAAGTTACTTTGGTTCCATGTCTTATGAAATGGGTAAGAGTAATCTAGAGTTTAATGGATTTAACAAATCTAGGGTTTAGTGGAGTTTGTTGTTGTTGTTAGGTGTGGTCAAGTCGATTCTGACTCATGGCAACCCTATGTACAACAGAATGAAACACTGCCTGGTCCTGCTGGTCCTGTGCATCCTCACAGTCGTTGATGTGTTTGAGCCTATTGTTGCAGCCACTGTGTCAATCCGTCTAGTTGAGGGTCTTCCTCTTTTTTGCTGACCCTCTACTTTACCAAGCATGATGTCCTTCTTCAGGTCCTGGGCCCACCTGATATCGTGTCCAAAGTACGTGAGATGACGTCTCATCATCCTTGCTTCCAAGGAGCATTCCGGCTGTATTTCTTCCAAGACAGGTTTGTTCACTCTTCTGGCAATCCATGGTATAGTCAATATTCTTCGCAAACACCATAATTCAAAGGTCTCAATTCTTCCTCGGTCTTCTTTATTCATTGTCCAGCATTTGCATGTATATGAAGTGATTGAAAATACCTTGGCTTAGGTCAGGCACACCTTAGTCCTCAAAGTGACATCTTTGCTTTTAACAATTTAAAGAAGTCTTTTGCAGCAGATTTGCCCAGTGCAATACATCATTTGATTTCTTGACTATTGCTTCCATGGATGTTGACTGTGGATCCAAGTAAAATGAAATCCTTAACAACTTCAATCTCTTCTCCGTTTATCATGTTGTTGCATAGTTATTGGTACAGTGGTGAAGATTTTTGTTTTCTTTATGTTGAGGTGCAATCCATACTGAAGGCTGTAGCCTTTGATCTTAATCAATAAGTGCTTCAAGTCCTCTTCACTTTCAGCAATCAAGGTTGTATCATCTGCATTTCGCAGGTTGTTAATGAGAGTCTTCTTCAAATCCTAATGCCTCCTAGTGGAGTTTAGGGCCACATGTAAAATATCGATAAGCAGTATTCAAAGCATATGTGTGAAAATACTCCTCTTTACAAAAAAAAAAATACCATGTTTGAATTATTATATAACTTTAGAATTAAAAAAATAAGTTATAAGAAATGGTTAGAGATGTTTAGTATTTTAACAACATAGAATGGACTATCTTTGTCTCAGCTGCTGTTGAACATCTTAAAACATAGTTATCAACATTTGTATGTGTTTTAATTTTCTCCTTTTTAATCTTCGTTTTTTCTCCTTTGTCTTCTTTCCCTTAAACTCTCTAATTTCTATATAATCTTAATAGTATTTTCCTTTTAAGCTACTTTCTTCCTTCCCAAGTGCATTGGACACACTTTTCCATCTTCACTTCCTCCCTGTTTCTTGTGTCCTAGCTCCTTGTGTTAGTTTGGGTAGTCTAGGACAGGGGTCAGCAAACTTTTTCTGTACAGGGCTAGTTAGCAAATATTTTAGGCTTTGAGGGCCACACAAGGTCTTTGTTGCATATTCTTCTTTTTTTTTCATACAACCTTTTAAAAATATAAACCCCATTCTTAGCTCTTTGTTGTTGCTGTGTGCCGTCAAGTCAATTCCAACTCATAGTGACCTGGTAGGACAGAGTAGAACTGCCCCACGGGCTTTCCTAGGCTGTAATCTTTACCGAAGCAGATCACCAGTTTTTTTCCTCCCTCTGAGCAGCTCTGAACCACAGCTCTTTTGGTTAGCAGCCAAGTGCTTAACCATTACACCACCAGGGCTCCTTCTTAGCCTATAAAAATAGGCCATGGGCTGTATTTGCCTGGCTGTAGTTTGCCAATCCCTGCTCTAGGAAGTAGAACCAAGGCAAAATTAGAAATACAAAAAATGATTTGTGGGAAATGCCTGTGAAAGCTAAGGGGAGAAGGAGCAGGAGTAGACAGGGAGCGTCCTCAGACCACACTGCTGGTCAGACGTGTGAAAAGAGAGTGGAAGGAAGAAGGATTGTTAGAAAGAGTGTTCGATTGTAGTGCAGCTCTGAGAAACTCTCCGCCAGGCGAATGGGCAGTCACAAAGTAAATCTTGTCCTTTAGTTGAGTCACATGTCATGCAGAAATGGCCTGGCAGCTCTAGTATCCCCTTCACACTCAGTCTTTGCTAGGAAGCAGCACTAGGAGAGTGTGGCTTCTTGGCATAAACGTGTATTGCAGCAGACCCTAAAGATGCAACACTCAAAGGCTTTGAGCCACTGTGAACCTCACAGCATGCTCTCTCTCAATACGGAGTCTGAGCAGCACATGCTTATAGCTGCTACACTTTTCAGCCTGTTAAAATCTCCTTCATCACTTACTGCAACACCTGTTAGCAATGGCCTTCTAATTTCAAATTGCAGTACACACATTGAAATCCTCACCTTGCTCCACCTCTATGCATCATTTTACAGGATTGAGCACCCTTTATTAACAACCAAAAAACCAAACCTGTTGTCATCAAGTCAATTCTGATTCAAAGCGACCATATGGGACAGAGTAGAACTGCCCCCTAGGGTTTCCAAGGCTGTAATCTTTTCGGAAGCCAATCTTTTGGTTAGCAGCGGAGCACGTAACCACTGCACCACCTGGGCTCCTTTTTATTAACAAAATTCCCTGCTTTTCTCAGCAGTATACCCTTCCCTAATTTTTGGTTTCTTTCTTTTTTTAATCTATTTCTTTTTAGCAACTGTTACAGACATCTTTTTTGCCGGCAGTTGCTTCTAACTCATCCTCCTTCCACAATTCTCTCTCCAAACCTGTTTGTAATTCCCATTGTCTCCAGAGTTATCTTCCTAACAACAATCAGATCATACTAGTTGCTGTTTGAAGACATTAACTCTTTCTTCTTGTCTGTGAATTAATATCATGTACAAAGATCCTCCATCTCTCCTGACCACTGGCCTCACCTCCTGCCTCCTCCTTCACTGCACACCGTCTGCTGTGCCAGTGGCTGCCTTCCTGTTGCTGAACATGCCACGTTCATATCACCACCCTGTGCCCATGCTTCTCTCTCTGCCTGAAATTTTCTTCCTGGTTTTTTCCAGTTCACTGCAGTTGTGAAGCTTTTGTTTACTATTTTGCACAGAGTTAGTTTTTCCCTCCTATATTCCCACACTTGTCTGTTCATATCTGGGACACAGCAGTTCACACTGCATTCTAACTGTTGATTTTCTTGGTGGTGGGTGGCAGGCGTCTGTGTTACATTGTAGGTTGTGGGCTTCCTGGGGACTGGACTCATGACTGATCAATCTATATATATAGCCCTTAGTAGAACTCTTGGATTTTGCACTGTATAAATATCTACCAAGTGAACTAATCTTCACTGAGCAGAGGGGTAAATGGGATTCTAAGAAGTTAAAGGAACTATTCAAAAAAAAAAATTTTTTTTTTTTTTGGTGCGGTCCCTATATATACGTATATATTTTTTAACACTTTTTTAAAATTGTTGTATTTAAGTGAAAGTTTACAACTCAAGTTAGTCTCTCATATAAAAATTTATACATACATTGTTATGTGACCTAATTGCTCTCCCTATACTGTGACAGCACACTCCACCTTTCCACCCCTGATTCTTCATGTCCATTTAACCAGCTCCTAACTCTCTCTGCCTTCCCATCTCACCTTCGGATAGAAGCTGCCCATTTAGTCTCATGTATCTACTTGAGCTAAGAAGCACACTCTTCACGAGTATCATTTTATATCTCACAGTCCAGTCCAATCTTTGTCTGAGGAGTTGGCCCCGGGAATTCTTTTAGTTCTGGGTTGACAGAGAGTCTGAGGACCATGCTTTCTGGGGTTCTTCCAGTCTCAGACCATTAAGTCTGATCTTACTAGGATTTGAGTTCTGCACCCCACCTTTCTCCTGCTCCATCAGGGACTCTTTGTTGTGTTCCCTGTAAGGGTGGTCATTGGTGGTAGCCAGGCACCATCCAGTTCTTCTGGTCTCAGGCTGATGAAGTCTCTGGTCTATGTGGCCCTTTCGGTCTCTTGAGCTAATACTTGCCTTGTGTCTTTGGTGTTCTTCATTCTCCTTTACCAGTTGATGATGATGACCAACTGATGCATCTTAGATGGCTGCTTGCTAGCTTTTAAGACCCCAGTTGCCACTAACCAAAGTAGGATGCAGAACATTTTCTTAATAAACTTTGTTATGCCATCTGACCTAGATGTCCCCTGAAAGCATAGTCCCCAGACCCCTGCCCCTGCTGCTCTATCCCTTGAAGTGTTTGGTTGTATTCAGGAAATTTCTTAGCTTTGGTTTAGTCCTGTTGTGCTGACTTCCCCTGTAGTGTATGCTGTCCTTCCCTTCACCTAAGATAATTCTTGTCTACTATCTACTTAGTAAATAACCCTCTCCCTCCCTCCCCACCCTTGTAACCATCAAAGAATGTTTTCTTCTGTGTTTAAACCTTTTCTTGAGTTCTTATAATAGTGTCTTATACAATATTTGTCCTTCTGTGACTGAATAAATTCACTCAGCCTAATGCCCTCCAAATTCTTTCATGTTAATAAGATGCTTCATGGCTTCATCGTTGTTCTTTATCGTTGTGTACTTTTCCATTGTGTGAATATACTGTAATTTGTTTATCCATTCCTCCGTTGATGGGAATCTAGGTTGTTTCCATCTTTTTGCTATCGTAAACAGTGCTGCAGTGAACATGGGTGTGCATATATCTATTCATGTGACGGCTCTTATTTCTCTAGGATATATACCAAGGAGCGGGATTGCTGGATCATATGGTACTTCTATTTCTAGCTTTTTAAGGAAGTGCCAAATCAATTTTCTAAAGTGGTTGTACCATTTTACATTCCCACTGTGTATAAGTGTTCTAATCTCTCCACAACCTCTCCAGCATTTATTATTTTGTGTTTTTTGGATTAATGCTAGCCTTGTTGGGGTGAAATGGTATCTCATTGTAGTTTTGATCTGCATTCCTCTAATGGCTAATGATCATGAGCGTTTCTTCATGTATCTGTTAGCTGCCTGAATGTCTTCTTTGGTGTAGTGCTGTTCATATCTTTTGTGCATTTTTTAATTGGGGTATTTGTCTTTTTGTTGTTGAGGTTTTGCAGTATCTTGTAGATTTTAGCAATTAGACCCTGATTGGATTTGTCATAGCCAAAAATTTCTTCCCAGTCTGTAGGTTATCTTTTTACTCTTTTGGTCAAGTCTTTTGATGAGCATAAATATTTGATTTTTAGGAGCTCCCAGTTATCTGGTTTCTTTTCTGGTATTTGTGCATTTTTAATAATGTTTTGTATTCTGTTTATGCCATGTATTAGGGCTGCTAACGTTGTCCCTATTTTTTCTTCCATGATCTTTGTTGTTTTTGATTTTATATTTAGGTCTTTGATCCTTTTTGGGTTAGTTTTTGTGCATGGTGTGAGGTATGGGTCTTGTTTCAGTTTTTTTTTTTTTTATATATATATT
>NW_004443956.1:20798956-20821413 GCF_000243295.1 Trichechus manatus latirostris | reverse complement strand
AATTTCCCTTCTATTCCTATTTTGTTGAGAGTTTTTATCATGAATGGGTGTTGGACTTTGTCAAATGCCTTTTCTGCATCAATTGATAAGATCATGTGGTTCTTGTCTTTTGTTTTATTAATGTGATGGGTTACATTGATTATTTTTCTAATGTTGAACCATCCCTGCATACCTGGTATAAATCCCACTTGATCATGGTGAATTATTGTTTTGATAGGTTGCTGAATTCTATTGGCTAGAATTTTGTTGAGGATTTTTGTGTCTATGTTCATTAGGGCTACTGTTGTGTAATTTTCTTTATTTGTGGTGTCTTTACCTGGTTTTGGTATCAGGATTCTGCTGGCTTCATAGAGTGAGTTAGAGAGTATGCCATCCTTTTCTATGCTCTGAAATACCTTTAGTTGTAGTGGTGTTAACTATTCTCTGAAGTTTTGATAGAATTCTCCAGTGAAGCCGTCATGGCTGGGGTTTTTCTTCTTGTTGGGAGTGTTTTAATTACCTTTTCAATCTCTTCTTTTGTTTTGGGTTTATTTAGTTGTTCTACCTCTGTTTGTGTTATTTTAGGTAGGTAGTGAGTTTCTAGAAATTCGTCTGTTTCCTCTAGGTTTTCAAATTTGTTAGAGTACAGTTTTTCATAGTATTCTGTTATGATTCTTTTAGTTTCAGTTGGGTCTGTTGTGATATCACCCATCTCACTTCTTATGTGGGTTGTTTGCTTCCTCTCCTACTTTTCTTTTGTCAGTTTGGCCAATGGTTTATCAGTTTTGTTGATATTTTCAGAGAACCAGCTTTTTGTCTTGTTAACGCTTTCAATTGTTTTTCTATTCTCTATTTCATTTAATTCTGCTAATTCTTACTATTTCTTCTGGTGCCTGAGGGCTTCTTTTGCTGCTCTCCTTCTACTTGTTCCAGTTGTAGGGTTAATGTTTTAATTCTGGCCCTTTCTTCTTTTTGGATGTGTATTTATTGCTATAAACTGACCTCTGAGGATTGCTTTTGCTGTGTCCCAAAGGTTCTGGTAGGATGCGTTTTCATTCTCATTTGATTCTATGAATTTCTTTATTCCATCCTTAATTTCTTCTATAATCCAGTGGTTTTTGAGCAAGGTGTTGTTCAGTTTGCATGTGTTTGGCCTTTTTTTTCCTTGTTTTTTCCATTATTGATTTCTGCTCTTATGGCTTTATGGTCAGAAAAGATGCTTTGTAATATTTTGATGCTTTGGATTTTGTTAAGGCTTGCTTTATGTGGTCTATTCTGGAAAATGTTCCATGAGTGTTGGAAAAGAAGGTATTCTTGGCTGCTGTTGGGTGGAGTGTTTGGTATATGTCTATGAGATCAAGTTGGTTGATGGTAGCCTTTAAATCTTCGATGTCTTTGTTGAGCTTCTTTCTGGATGTTCTGCACTTCACCAAAAGTGATGTGCTGAAGTCTCCTACTACTGTTGTGGAGCTGTTTATCTCTCTTTTCAGTGCTGTTAGTGTTTGTTTTATGTATTTTCAAGCCCTGTCGTTGGGTGCGTAAATATTTATTATAGTTATGTCCTCCTGGTGTATTGACACTTTAATCATTATATCGTGTCCTTCCTTATCCTTTGTGGTGGATTTTACTTTAGAGTCTATTTTGTCAGAGATTAATATTGGCACTCCTGTCCTTTTTTGATTGTTGTTTGCTTGATATATTTTTTTCCATCCTTTGAATTTTATTTTGTTTGTGTCTTTAAGGTGTGTCTCTTATAGGCAGCATATAGACGGATCTTTTTTTTTTTTAATTTAATCTGCCACTCTTTGTCTCTTTATTGGTGCATTTAGTTCATTTACATTCAGCATAGGTATTGATTGGTATGAGTTTAGTGTTATCATTTTGATGTCTTTTTTTTGTGTGTTATTGACAGTTTCTTTTTCTGCTTAATTTTCTGTGCCGAGTCACTTTTTTTCATGTATTTTCTTTTCATCTTTTTCATTGTTGTTGATTTTGTATTTGCTGAGTCTTTATATGTTTCCTGTTTTTTATTTTGATGTGTAGGATTGTTAGTTTCCTTCGTGGTTACCTTAATATTTACCCCTATTTTTCTAAGTTTAAACCAGTGTTTTATTTCTTTATATTGCCAAGACTTCCTCTCCATATGAAAATCTATGTCTACATCTTTTAGTCCCTCTATTTTGCTTTAATGTTGTCATCTTTTACATATTGATATCAGTTTCTCTATTTTCAGTGTTTTAGCTTTGATTTATTTTTGTGACTTCCCTATCTGTTTGCTCTGTCCTGTGTTCTAGTCTTGGGTTGTTATCTGATATTATTGATTTTCTAACCAGAGGTCTCCCTTTATTATTTCTTGTAATTTTTGTTTGGTTTTTGCAAATTCCCTAAACTTCTTTTTATCTGGAAATGCCCTAATTTCGCTATGATATTTGAGAGACAGTTTTGCTGTATCTATAATTCTTGGCTGGCAGTTTTTTTCCTTCAGGGCTTTATATATGTCATCCCATTGCCTTCTTGCCTGCATGGTTTCTGCTGAGTAATCCAAACTTATCTTATTGATTCTCCTTTTTAGATGACTTTTTGTTTATCCCTGGCTGCTCTTAAAATTCTCTCTTTATCTTTGGTTTTGTAAGTTTGATTATAATATGTCTTAGTGACTTTCGTTTGGGATTTACCTTATGTGGGGTTTGAATAGCATCTTGGATAGGTATCTTGTCATCTTTCACGATATCAGGGATGTTTTCTGCCAACAAATCTTCAACAATTCTCTCTGTATTTTCTGTTATCCCCCGCTGTTCTGATACTTCAATCACTCGTAGGTTATTCCTCTTAATAGAATCCCACATAATTCTTAGGGTCTCTTCATTTTTTTTTAATCCTTTTATATGATTTTTCCTCAGATAAGTTGGTGTCAAGTGCTATATCTTCAGTCTCACTAATTCTGACTTCCATTGCCTCAATTCTGCTCCTATGATTTTCTATTGAATTGTCTGATTCTGACATTTTATTGTAATCTTCTGGATTTCTGATTGCTTTCTTTCTATGGATTCCTGCAGCCTGTTAAATTTGTCATTATGCTCTTCTCTCATCTTTTTAAGTTCTTCATTGTGTGTTCTGCTTTTTGCATAATTTTCTTCCTGATTTCTTGAAGAGTTCTGTATATTAATCTTTTGTATTCTTCTTCCAATAATTCCAAGAAATTTTCTTCCTCTGGAAAATTTCTAGATTCTTTATTTTGGGAGCTTGCTGAAGCCATCATGGTCTGCCTCTTTATGTGATTTGATATTGACTGTTGTCTCTGAGCCATCAATAAGTTTTTATATTTATTTTAAGTTTGCTTATTGTGTTCTAGCTTTTGTTTTGTTTTGTTTTGATATGCCCAAATAGGCTGCTTGTGTGAGCTAGCCTGGTCACCGGTGCCCCTGAAGTTCCAACGTCCTGGCACCAGGTGGTCAGAACTTTCACTAAGTATGTGAGTCCAGGAGTCCTCCCACTCCTCCTGTGTGGATTCAGCTCAGGTGTACAGGCAGTCAGCCACCAAGTGTGTGGTACAGGCTCTCACCTACAGTCCTAGACTAGCGTGGGTATTTGGTGTAGGCACAGGCATCCGGCTGTAGCAGGGGGACACATGCTGAGTAAGGGAGGGAGCTAATGGCTGCCCCCAAGCGTCCAGGAGGAAAGCGTGCCCCTGTTCCCTAGAGTTTGTAGGTGGGTGGGTTTTGCAGCCAGACTATGAGCACCCAGTGCTGTTGGCTGTAAGGACTAGGGGGCATCTCTTATTCTTGTGTACCTATTGCAGGTGGCTTGGTGGTGTAGGTGGAGCCACTAGGTCTCAGGCCCCTGATGTGCATAGGTGAAGACCCTGCTTAATGGGCAGAGCAGTGTGAAATGTCACAAACCTGCCACTTCACAGCTGAAACAGTTGAAGTTAGGGTTCCTGTATATACCCTGCTGTACTGCAGTAATGAGAGTCTATGCTGTTGAAATGGGCACACACAAGTCTATGCAGGGAGAAAGGCACTCAAAGTCCGTGGATCCCTTATGCCTGTGCCTACGCGAAGGAGCTGTGCTTACCCTGAGTTCCTGGCTTAGGGGAGCCAGCAGATTATTTCCCCCCCCCATTTGTTACTTTGTTCCCTCTCCATGGCTGGGAGAATGGATCAGGGTGCATGATGGTTCCTACTTCTGGCCCAGGGGACTTGGCAATTGCTGAAGCTGGTCCTGGACCCAGTGCAGAGCAAGGAAGTAAATGGGAGAGAGCTTTTTCCCTGAGGGAGGTGTTTTTGATCTGTGTGGTAGACCAGATGCAAATACTTATCTTTTGCCAATTGGGGGCTGCTTCTCACTGGTTCTAGATGGCCTAGTAGACTCTGTACCGCTGGGTCTCTCTTGATGTGGAAAATGACTCCCAAGCATTGCTGCTTGCCTGCCTTACTGCTCACCCTCAAGCTGATCTGGGTTGAAGGGCTCCAGCTCCCACCAGGTCAGGTCTGGCAACTCCTTGCTGCTTCTGAACCGTCTCTCCCTCCCCCGGCCACTCAGTCCAATTCCTCAATTTTGCCTTTTATGTTCAGGGCTCCTAGATTGTCATATATAATTGATTCACTTGTTTTTTTGCTCTTTGTTGTAAGAGGGACCACCGGAAGTATCTGACTTCTCTGCCATCTTGGCGCCACCTCCCCCTATTTATTTTTAAGATGAGTTTGGGAAAGCAATATCTTGAGAGAAGAAGTAACTATGAAAAACACTGACAGAATTGGGATTAGTAGTAATCATATGGCCCTTAGTATAGTTGACAACTATATCTGGCTAGATTTCAGTTATCATTGAATATGGTGGGAAATAACAAAATTTTCCTTTACTTTAAAAGAGGGTACTGGTTTTTCTTGTTTTTCATTTTCTTTCATAACCTATTTAGAACTCAAGAGCAATTTCCTGCTTTTTTTATGTTTTGACTAACTTGGATGCCATCTCTATAATCAGTTAATTTTTCTAAAACTCATATGTTTATATGATATGATAAAGAATCAAACATATGCTTTCTAATATTCCCCAGGGTCCTGAATTTTGCCATTTTTTTCTTTTTTCCACCACTGCATTTTATACTGACTCTAGACAATCTTGATTATTTCTTTGTGTGTAACTACATTCCATGTGCCAAACTCTCTAAGTCTATATATCGCAGGCTTGACTATCTTCAGTGCTCAGGTTATACTTGTAGATACTTTCTGGCCATCATCTGCATGTCCTGCAGCAATTCAAACAATTTATTTTCCTATCCCACTTTCTTCAAAACTGTTTCTTGTTTTCCTTCAGTTAATCATCTATCCAACCACTAAAATTAGAAATCTGTCATTTTTAATTCCTCTTTCTCCTTTGTCTAAAGATTGCTACAGCAAACCAAACCCATTGCCACTAAGTCAATTCTGACTCATCGTGACCCTATAATGACCCCAAGTAGAATTCCCCATAGGGTTTCCACAGCTGTAATCTTTATGCAAGCAGTGTGCCACATCTTTCTTCCATGGAGTGGCTGGTGGGTTTGAACCACTGACCTTTCCGTTAGCAGCCGAGAGCTTAACCACTGTACCACCAGGGCTCCTTTAAAGGTTGCTAGGCCCTGTCAATTCTACCTCTAGAGCATGTCTCGCTGCCACTGAGTCCAGGCCGTCATCATCTCTCCCTTGTCTCCAGCTAAGTCTCTGTTTTGATTCCCCCCTGTAACATATCCTTCGCATTGCTAACAGAATTATCTTTCCAAACATGTATCAATCTAATTAGTCTACTCCTCTGTTGAGAAGCCTTTAGTGTACCTTCCTCGTCTACAGCTTAAAGTCTGAGTCCCTTATTCTGATACACAAAGTGCACCATAACCTGGTCTCAGCTGAACCCTTAGTGTTCCATTTCCACCTACTTCCCGCCTTACAGCCCAGTATGCTACATGCTGTTCCTCCACTGCACCAGCCACCTTTATTCTTTTGCCTTTGTTCCTGCCATGTGGGTAAGACATTCTTCCCTCTTTGTTGATATGGTAAATAGATGTTAATTCCTCTCTTGACTCTAAGTCTTCTGTATCTACATCTCTATCTCAATGGCCAAACTTCTGTGAAACACTGTTTTCGTTCATATCTTCCAATTACTGCTTAGCCCACTATACTCTGGCTCCTCCTCCCCATTCACATAAAAAAAATAAAAAACAGAACAAAAAACAGTTGCCCTGGAGTCGATTCTGACTCACAATGGCCTTGTGTGTGAGAGTGGAACTGTGCTGCATAGGGTTTTCAATGACTGATTTTTTGGAAGTAGATAGCCAAGCCTTTCTTCCAAGGTACCTCTGGAAGGACTCAAATTGTCAACCTCTCGGTTAGCAGCCAAGTTTATTAACAGTTTGCACCACCACGGACTCCACCCCACACACAGAGACAAACTTATATATTCCTGTCTTGACTACCTGTATTTGTGGTTACCTCCTGGATATCATGTGTATGTCCTGCAGAGTTTCAAACTCAATTCATATTCCCATTCCACTTACTTCAAAACTCCTCTTTCTTTTTATTTCATTTAATCATCTACCCAGGTACCTAGATTGGTTATGATTAATACCACTTCATCACTTACTAACTTTGACCTTGGGGAATCTATTTAATGTCTCTGTGCCTCAGTTTCCTCGTCTGTAAAATGGTGATTAAAAATAATATCTACTTCATAGGGCTGTTGCAAGAATTGAGTTAATACATGTAAAGCATATAGAAGAAGATCTGGCACATTGAAAGTACTAACAAATGTTAGTCATTATTATTTTATATAGCTTTAGTTTTGTTTTTAAAAAAGTGTATCATACTATGCAATATTTTTTAACACAGTATTTTGTGGACCTCTTTTTAAGTCTATACATACACATGCATGCATACATACATGTGTAGTCTACCTATTTTTTTTTAAAGTCTAGTATTGCATAGTATACATGTATCTATCTTTCTTTTTAAAACATATGCTCTTCTTATGGCTTCAGTGATACTATTCTTTTCTAGTTTCCTCCTAACTCTCTGGCCATTCCTGTCCAAATTTACTTTGTGGGATCTTTTTTCTCTGTCCAGCCTTCAGATGTCTCTGTTTTTAGGGGTTTTGTTTTTAGACCCTCCTTCCTTTTCACTTTATACATTACCATGGTTGTGAGCTTCATAACCATGACTTCAATATGGGCTAACATCATCAAAATCTGTGTCTCTAGCCCAGATCTCTTCTCTGAGCTCCAGAATTATATATTCAACTGCCTGCTGGTCATCTCTACTTGAGTATTTTAAAGGCACTTCAAATTCTACAAGTACATTTTTTCCACTAAACATTTCCTCTCAGGAAATGGTACCACCTTCTGTCTGGTTTTCCAAGCCAAAAGTACCAGAATGATGCTTGATTCCTACCTCTGCATTTGTCACAAATCCTTCTTATGGTCTACGTTTCCGTCCTCACTACCTTGGTCCATCATCTCACATATGGACTAGCGCTACAGAGGAGAGCTTCCAGTCCTGTCCCCTGTAGTCCATTCTCTCTACACTGCAGGCAAAGGGATCCCTCTATGAGGATAATCTGGCTACGGCTTTCTCTTCCTTCAAATCATTTAGATGCTTCTTAACATAACCACAAGTTTCTTCATGATCTGGTTCCCACAGAATCCTCCAGTTTCATATTCTGCCATCTCCTATCATGCTGAACGTTTTTCTGTTTCTTGATCTCTCTGTGCTATTTCTTGCCTCTGGGCCTTCATATATATGTGTATGTATATATATAAATATACATATATATACACACACACATACATATATATATATATATGTATTTTTTTAATTGTGCTTTAGGTGAAAGTTTACAGCTCAAGTTAATTTCTCATACAAAAATTGATACACATATTGTTATGTGATATTAGTTGCAGTCCCTATAATGTGACAGCACACTCCCCCTTTCTACTCCAGGTTTTTTGCATCCATTCAATCAGTTCCTGTCCCTTCCTGCCTTTTCATCCTACCTTCAGATGGGAGCCGCCTATTTGGTCTCGTGAATCTGCTTGAACTAAGAAGCACATTCTTCACAAGCATTACTTTATGTTCGGTAGTCCAGTCTAATCTTTGTCTGAAGAGTGGGCTTCAGGGATGGTTTTAGTTCTGGATTAACAGAGCATCTGGGGGCCATGGCTTCAGGGGTTCCTCCAGTCTCAGTCAGACCATTAAATCTGGTCTTTTTACGAGAATTTGAATTCTGCTCTGCACTTTTCTCCTGCTCCATCTGGGACTCTCTGTTGTGTTCCCTGTCAGGGTGGTTATTGATGGTAGCTGGGCAGCATCTAGTTCTTCTGGTCTCAGGCTGATGCAGTCTCTGGTTCATGTGGCCCTTTTGTATCTTGGGCTAATATTTACCTTGTGTCTTTGGTGTTCTTCATTCTCCTTTGCTCCAAGTGTATTGGGACCAATTGACACATCTTACATGGCCGCTCTCAAGCTTTTAAGATACCAGATGCCACTCACCAAAGTAGGATGCAGAACATTTTCTTAACAACCATTGTTATGCCAATTGACCTAGATGTCCCCTGAAACCATGGTTCCAAGACCCTAGCCTCAGCTACTCTGTCCCCCAAAGTGTTTGGTTGTGTTTAGGAAACTTAGCTTTTGGTTTAGTCCAGTTGTGCTGACTTCCCCTGTATTGTGTGTTGTCTTTCCCTTCACCTAAGATGATTATTGTCTACTATCTAATTAGTGAACTCCCCTCTCCCTCCCTCCCCACCCTCGTAACCATCAAAGAATGTTTTCTTCTGTGTTAAACCTTTTCTTGAGTTCTTAAAATAGTGGTCTCATACAATATTTGTCCTTTTTCGACTGACTAATTTCACTCAGTATAATGCCCTGCAGATTCATCCACATTGTGAGATGTTTTGTGGATTCATCATTGTTCTTTATGTTTGCATAGTATTCCATTGTGTATATGTACCAGAATTTGTTTATTCATTCATCTGTTGATGGGTGCCTTGGTTGTTTCCATCTTTTTGCTGTTGTGAACAGTGCTGCAGTGAACATGGGTGTGCATATATCTATTTGTGTGACGACTCTTATTTCTCTAAGATATATTCCAAGGAGTGAGATTGCTTCTATTTCTAGCTGTTTAAGGAAGCACCAAATTGATTTCCAAAGTGATTGTACCATTTTACGTTCCAACCAGTGCATAAGTATTCCAGTCTCTCACAACATCTCCAACATTTATTATTTTGTGTTTTATGGATTGATGCTAGCCTTGTTCAGGTGAGACGGTATCTCATTGTAGTTTTGATTTGCATTTCTCTAATGGCTAATGATTGTGAGCATTTCCTCACGTATCTGTTAGCCACCTGAATGTCTTTTTTGGTGAAGTGCCTGTACATATCCTTTGCCCATTTTTTGATTGGGTTATTTATCTTTTTATTGTTAAGGTTTTATAGTATCAGCAGCCATTACTGACCATGAAATTTTCATGACATCTAAGATGTAGTTCCAGAAAAAGGCAAATGTCAGTTAACAGAAGAGTGTAGAAAGGCAGAGGCCACTTAGCATAAGAGTGGTGCATACAGATGGTGTTAATTCTGGAACCCTGAAAGCTGCTAGGTGGTCATCCATCACATGACCATCACAGCCAGGCAGAAATATCTGAGGAAAGCAGCTAAGCCAGCTGTGCCAGCGTTTACTCATGGATCATTTCTTGGGTAGCCAGTTGTCATGGGGCACAGACCTACAATTCTCTTTGTGAGCATCGTGGTCACAGTTCCCTCCACAGAAGTAGGGTGGGGAGGCGCAAAAGGACCCCAGCATGCAGGTTCCCCCATTCAGACAACAGGTCTTGTTTAGCTCTTTACTGTCCTGGATGCCCGTGAACGACACAAACTGGAAAGGCTTATGAGGAACTGGAGGCTTCTCCTGGGACCGAATGTCAGCATCTCCCTGTAGGAGGCGTGCCAAGTTTGTAGTGGCCCAACCCAGCAACTAATCCCAGTTCAAATGCTTTGGAAAAGACCATGATGAAAGTCATACTGGAAGAGAAGTACTCCATCTTCCTGAGGTCTATAGCTCTTAGTCTTAACAGTTAGGGAGAAAAATGTTAGCATGGCTTTTTAGTTGACACAGTCATTGCCAAAACACCCAAAGGAAAACATTCATTTCCTGAAGTGAAAATGGGAATATAAAAAGAAAAGAAGTCCCAAATAAGAAATAGTTTCCACAGAAAGCGTCAGGATGTCTAAGGAAACCTGGGCACTCTTCACTTTACGGCTCCAAAGAATACTTTGACCTTGAGCCAGGACTCGGCCTTCTAGGGGAACAAACAATCTGGGCCTTCATATATATTGCTGTCTCTGACTAAAATCCTCTTCCTCTTCATCCAGTTAATTCCTACTTATCCTTCAGAGTCAAACTTAGACATCAATTTCTCTGGGTGGCCTTCTTGGACCTTTCTGAACAGGGCATGCACCTGCCTGTGTGCTCCTAACCCACCTTGCACATCCCCTAAACTAATTCTAATCAAAACATACTTTCTTGTTTTCTCCACTACAGTGAATTCCTTGTGAGGATAGGAACAGTTGTGGTCTTATTCATCATTGTACTATCTGGGCTCAGCAGCATCTGACTGATCATCGGACTCATTATTTGTTGAACTGAATTGCTTTTGAGGTGGAGGACCCACTTGTAACAGCTATGGGACCTCTACTAGGAAAAGATACACGCATGCATATAGTCCCAAAAGCTTACCTATGTATTCAGATCCCTGAATCCCTGCCCTAGAACTTCATACATTTTTATGGGATAATACTTATATTGTTTTCAGCTGGCTGTTTATATGTCTGTCACCCCCTTTAACATTTATATGTCTTATTGTAATAGAACTTAATATTTTCAGCACTGCTTTCAGCACTTTGCATGTATAATAACATTTAAACATCAAAAAATGAGATAGTATTATTATCCCCATCTTACAGGTGAAGAAATTGAGGCATAGAAATGTAGAGTGACTTACCCAAGATCATATATTTGGTCAGTGGTACCAGTTGGTCAGTTGATCAGTCGCATACCAGAGCTTGTGCTATTCACCACCGCAGTACACTGCCCCTGGAAGAGGCTGAGAGATCTTCATGTTATTAGTATAAGTGACAGAATCAGGAGCAAAATCAGTTGTCCTGTCTTCCTGACAAGTAGTGTTTTTCCTACATGACATTGCCAAATCAGTATCAGGCAGAAGTCAAGTCTGTCAGGTAAATATTAAGGTGGAAGGCAGAAAAACTCAGAACTGATGCTGTCTCTTTTTTCCCTAGAAGATATTCTAAAATAACATAAATTAAATTTGGACCAGAGGGATGTCCTCAAAGCCTCAGAGGAACAGCAGCAACAGAAACAATGGCAATAGAACAATTTGTACCTGATTATGTGGCTTCTGAATATCATTATGATTAAGTATACTAAGATTTGTAAAAATATTTTTAACCTTCATTGTCATGTGGAGAAATGTAGATTTTTCCTCTTGATTTCCACCTTTTTCTGACATTTCATGTTAAATCAATTACATAAGGCATGCAGCTCCTCCTACAAATCTGTTTTGTTATTATTACCACATTGGCAGCTCATTGTAATAATAGTCACCAAAGAGGACATTTTAGTGAAAGCATGTCTGTCATAGACCCTATCCAAGGGATTTAGTTAGTACGTAAATGTAAATGCTTCAATGTAAGATGACCTTTTGAAGACTTGCATACTAATGGTTCTGTGTTGTTGTTGTTAGGTGCCATTGAGTCAGTTCCGACTCATAGTTACCCTACGTACAACAGAAGGAAGAAATGCCTGGTCCTGAGCCATCCTCACAATCATTATTATGCTTGAGCTCATTGTTACAGCCACTGTGTCAATCCATCTCATTGAGGGTCTTCCTCTTTTTCGCTGACCATCTACCAGCATGATGTCCTTCTCCAGGGACTGGTCCCTCCTGATAACATGTCCAAAGTATGTGAGACGAAGACTTGCCATCCTCGTTTCCAAGGAGCATTATGGCTGTACTTTGCATAGTCAATAAAACACAGGTAAACATCTTTCTGGTATTCTCTGCTTTCAGCCAAGATCCATCTGACATCAGCAATGACATCCCTTGTTCCACATCCTCTTCTGAATCCAGCTTGAATTTCTGGCAGTTCCCTGTCGATGTACTGCTGTAATCACTTTTAAATGATCTTCAGGAAAATTTTACTTGTGTGTGATATTAATGATATTGTTTCATAGTTTCCACATTCTGTTGGGTCACCTTTCTTTGGAATGGCATAAATATGGATCTCTTCCAGTCGGTAGCTGTCTTTCAAATTTCTTGGCATAGACTAGTGAGTGCTTCCAGTGTTGCATCCATTTGTTGAAACATCTCAGTTAGTATTTGGTCAGTTCCTGGAGCTTTATTTTTTGCCAGTGTCTTCAGTGAAGCTTGGCCTTCTTCCTTCAGTGCCATCGGTTCTTGATCATATGCTACCTCCTGAAATGGTTACAAATACTATGCCATTATATATAAGGAACTTGAGAATCCGAGGATTTTGGTGTCCCCAGGGGGTCCTGGAACCAATCCTCTAAGGCTACTGAGAGAGGACTGTGTCCTCTTGGGACTGACTTCTTTCACTCAGCTTAATGTATTTGAGATTGATCCATGTTGGTGTATATCTCAATAGTTTTTTTGTCTTAATTGCTAAATAGTCCTAAGAACTGAAAAAAGAAAAATTCAAGCCTTGAGTTGCAATAGTGAAGTATTTTCCATGGGCAAAATACTGAACAATGCAGGAAGCATCAAAAGAAGATGGAAGGAATACAGAGAGTCACTGTATCAAAAAGAATTGGTTGATGTTTAATCATTTCAGCAAGCAGTATATGATCAAGAACCGATGGTACTGAAGGAAGAAGTCCAAGCTGCACTGAAGGCATGGGTGAGAAACAAGGCTTCAGGATTTGATGGAATACCAATTGAGATGTTGCAACGAATGGATGCAGTGCTGGAAGTGCTTACTCATCTATGCCAAGAAATATGGAAGACAGCTACTTGGCCAACTGACTGGAAGAGATCCATATTTATGCCTATTCTGAAGATCCAACCAAATGCAGAAATTATCAAACAATATCATTATTATCACACACAAGTAAAATTTTGCTGAAGATGATTCAAAAATGGTTGCAACAGTACATCAACAGGGAAATGCCAGAAATTCAAGCTGGGTTCAGAAGAGAACATGGAATGAGAGGTATCATTGCTGATGTCAGATGGATCTTGGCTGAAAGCAGAGAATACCAAAAAGATGTTTACCTGTGTTTTAATGACTATGCAAAGGCATTTGACTGTGTGGATCATAACAAATTATGGATAACATTGTGAAGAGTGGGAATTCCAGAACACTTAATTGTGCTTATGAGAAACCTGTACATAGATCAAGAGGCAGTCATTCGAACAGAACAAGGGAATACTATGTTGTTTAAAGTCAGGAAAGATGTGCATCAGGGTTATATCCTTTCACCATACTTATTCAATCTGTGTGCTGAGAAAATAATCCAAGAAGCTGGACTATATGAAGAACAGGGCATCAGGATTGGAGGAAGACTCATTAACAACCTGCATTATGCAGGTGACACAACCTTGCTTGCTGAAAGCTAAGAGGACTTGCAGCACTTACTGATGAAGATCAAAGACTACAGTCTTCAGTACGGATTACACCTCAACATAAACAAAACAACTGAACCAATGAGCAACATCCCAATAAACGGAGAAAAGATTGACATTGTCAAGGATTTCATTTTACTTGAATCCACAGTCAACAGCCATGGAAGCAGTAGTCAGGAAATCAAATGATGCATTGCATTGGGCAAATGTGCTGCAAAAGACCTCTTTAAAGTGCTAAAAAGCAAAAATGTCACTTTAAGGACTAAGGTGCGCCTGACCCAAGCCATGGTGTTTTCAATAGCTTCATATGCATGTGAAAGCTGGGCAATGGATAGGGAAGGCTAAAGAAGAATTAATGCCTTTAAGTGGTGGTATTGGCAAAGAATGTTGAATATGCCATGGACTACCAAAAGAGTGAAGGGATCTGTCTTAGAAGAAGTACAGCCGGAATGATCCTTGGAAGTGACGATGGCGAGATTTCGTCTCACATACTTTGTTATTAGGAGGGACGAGTCCCTGGAGAAGGACATCATGCTTGGTAAAGTAGATGATCAGCAAAAAAGAGGAAGACCCTCAACAAGATGGATTTACACAGTGGCTGCAACAATGGTCTCAAGTGTAGCAACGATCATGAGGATGGCGCGAGACCAGGCAGTGTTTTGTTCTGTTGTACATAGGGTCGCTATGAGTCGGGACCGACTTGATGACACCTAACAACAACAACAACAAATTGTCCTCCATTGTATATACATACCACAATTTTTAAAAGTATAAATGAATTATTTTGATTTTACTCTTTTCCTTACATTTAATTGTCTCATATTGTAGGATATTACTATGAGAAGTGTGGGCTTCAAGATTCTATACCTTGCTATAAATATATTCTATTTGAAAATATTTAATTAATTAATCTGGCCATTCCTTCATCCAACAGATAATCACTGAGCGCCTATTGTATACAGGCAGTATTCTAGACTTTGGAGGTACAGCAATGAACACACCACCCCAAATCCCTGCCCTTAGAATTTACATACCAGTGTGGAAGACAGATAATAAGCAAGATAAATATGTAAAATACATGGCATATATTGGGTAATAAATAAACATTAAGGAGAAAAATAAGACTTAAAAGGGAAATAGGAAGTAGTGGGGGAGGTTTACGATTTTTAGAGAGAGCAGCAAACGAAGATGTCATGTGAGAAAATACCCGAAGAAGATGAAGGAGTAAGCCAGGTGTAGATTATTTCAGGGAAGAGCATTCAGATAGAGGAGAAACCACAGGCAAAGATCTTGAGGTGGGAGCAAACCTGTGAGTTCAAGAGCAATGTGGTCAGTGAGGCTGGAGCAGAGTGAACTGCAGGAAGATAGTAAGAGATGGGGTCAGAGGGGAGAAGTCTTGTAGGAACTGCTACAGGTAGGGACTCAGGGGATCCATGATTAGAAAGTCAATTTAATCTTTCCATTTAGGGCGAGGTCAAGGTTTGGTGAACACCTTCCCTTAAATCAAATGCAGCAAAAATATGTATTAGTTAGACTCATGGTTTATTAATTAACAAGGGGAGTTAGGTCTACGTCATCCCCTTGGGGGCACTCCTTTTCTAGTACTTGAGAAACAGAGGCAGCTCACATTTGCTTAGATAAACAAGAAATTTAAGCAAAAGAAAATATATGCTTTTTAGAAAGACAAAGTATATTTTATTCTTGTTCTATTGGCCTCTCAAGGACCCTTTCGTAGTCCAGAAGAGGACATCTACTGAGTGCCTGACATTGGTTCTCAGGATTCCTCCAAAAGTGAGCTGGAAGCGTAGTGCTTTGATTACCAGTATCTCTCCTCTCTTTCCTCTCCGATATTGGCTGGAAACGACTCACCCCACTCAGGAGGGGTGGAGAAAGATTTTGGGAAGGCTGAAGCTTATACAATTTGAGGAACCGTTTTAAGTAAAAGAGCATAAAATTATGAAGACAAGTTGCTAGGACCGTCCCAGCACCTTGGAAGGGGCCACACAAGCGAAGGACTTCAAAGCGGAAGTTTCCTTAGCTTCAAGGTAGATTTGTCCCTGAACTTAGTCGAGGAGAGCAAGTTGGGTCCCTGTAGATTCTAAAACGATCTGAGGCCTATTTGCATAAAATCAACTTATAAGCTCTTCTCATGGCCCAGATACGACTTATACTAATGCAAAGTTATGAAACCACCCATATTCTTTTTCAATTTTCCCCTTCATGCTACCATTTTATGATTCTTTGCTCCGAATGGGCATTTTTGATATTATTTTTAAACTGGATTTAACCTGTGGATGGAAGCAAGACTTTTAAAATGAATAAACAGATTTATATCTGGCACCTAAACCCTCCTACTCCTTGGTTTGGTCCCCTTTCATCTCTCAGATTCAGAGTTCTCACTTGCCTAACAGATGGTAGATACCATTGACAAACACCTTACTCTCTGGTACTCTTGTCTAAGTTCAGTTCTGGGGACTGCTAATGTTGAAAGGACTTTTCATGCAAATATCTGTTGCACATTTCTCAGTACTTTCCACTTCAGCTCATATCAGCTCCATTCAGAAAGTTTTTAGCTCCCTAAACTTTCCTTAATTCAACATTTACCTGAGTCCATTTAATAAGATTCCTAATTTTCCTTGTGACCATTTTTTATAACACTAAGCCATTGGCACCTTCTCTTTGGGACATTTGTCTTTATTTCCCATTTGTCCCTGCGAAGGAGCCACCAGGAAATTGCATTGTTCTTTTCACTCACCACTACCTCCAGCCCTGCTTTGTCAGACATTCTCCCCTCTTACTGGATGACATCTCAGGCAGATCTATTGCAATTTAAGGTATTAGAACAATCTCTCATTTTCAGGTATTCAAAAAAGTCCAGTCCAATCTAAATCAAAACTCCCATTGCAGGTCCAAGTCCAGTCTTTTCCTTTCCCCCAACTCAGGACAATCCTAACTCAGAAACTGACGAGGGTGGAGCATCTTTTTCTTTTTCTTTTTTTTAAGTTATGCTTCTATCTTGTTCCTGCAATGTGTGCTCTCTTTTTTCTCTGCCTCCTTGTTCTCCACTACTTGCCTTTTATGCAAGCTCTTACTTCAGTTGGCGTCCGTCCTATCTCACTGTCTTGCTCTGACTCTTCTTTATATTATTTAAAAAAAATTTAAACTGTGGAAAGCATCATGATGTAGCTTAAAGATTTATAAGATGAACATACAGCTTAAATATTTATAAGCTTCAAGATTAACACGTACAGCTTAAACATACATTTATAAAGATTTATAAGATGAACAACTAAACGTGTGTGCACCGGTGTGCACACACATACAAAAGAATATTCTGGATATTGGTGCTGTGTCTGTTGGTTTTTTTTAATGCTGTGCTCAGTGGAGAAAGTAAAGATTATCTCTTCCAACTGAGGTAAATAGAAATGGCATAAGCTATATAGTAACTGAGGAGATGGGGATAGGAACCTTTCAAAACATCCTCTAATTCTAGGGTTTGAGTGTTAGTTTTAAAATATGGCTGCACATTTTTTGAACCTCCTTGGATTGAGAGGTGGGGACTATGTCTCCTCCCCTTGAATCTGAGTGGTGTTTTGACTGTTTGGACAATAGGAGATGAGGGTAGGTCATAAAAGGCCAAGGCTTGTTTTTTAAAACATTTTGTTTTGGAGGCCTAAGCTATCGTATAGGAAGTCCAACTACCCCTGTGTTTTCATGCTGTGAGAAGAGGTCATATATAGCACTTTGCTTGACAGTTCTGGCTTAGTCCAGATATTAAGTCATTTTAGCCCAGGTTCCAGCTATATGAAGAAAGTTCCAGATAATTCCAGCCTCCTGTTGTTCAAGTAAACCCTAGCCATTTGAGTCTTCCCAGATAATACCTCAGACATTGTGGACCATAGACAAGCCCTTTTTTCTGGGCCCTCTCCAAATTCCTGACTCACAGAATCTGTGAGCATAATAAATGGTTGCTGTTTTGTGCCACTAAAGTTTTGAGGTGATTTGTTACATAGCATAGATAACCAGAACAATGTTTCTTCAAAAGAGGATTCCTGTGTTTAGGAATACTATTACCAAGTCCTATGGGAGTCTCTCATACTTGTTACTCCAACTCCATTCCCTCTCTTGCTATTGTAGTTATGCCTTATTCATTCTCACCTGGATTATAATAGCCTCCCGACTGATCTTCTTCATTTCCTCCTTCATATAACTACCTATATGCTCTTTCTAAAATAAAGCCTAATCATATAATTTCTCCTCTTCCACTCCCCACCTACACTTAAAGTCTTTAAATGGCTCTACTTAGTTTCCAGGATAAAATGTAACTCCTTGACTTGGGCTCTTAAGATCCTTTACTTCAGTTTATCTCTCTTGCTGGGTTCTTCACCTGTTACTAGCCTACACCAGAATGATAATTCAAGACTCTTTCAAAAATTCACCTGAAAAACATAGAAGAATTCAAACTCAATCCTTTAAATAGATTTATTAATACCCATGCCACCATCTTGCTCTGGTACCAAGTAAAATGGAATCCTTGACAACTTCAGTCTTTTCTCTGTGTATCACGATGTTGCTTATTGATCCAGTTTTGATGACTTTTGTTTTCTTTATGTTGAAATGTAATCCATACTGAAGGCTGTAGTCTTTGATCTTCATCAGTAAGTGTTGGAAGTCCTCTTCATTTTCAGCAAGGAAGGTTGTGTCATCTGCATAATGCAGGTTGTTAATGAGTCTTCCTCCAATCCTGATGCCCCATTCTTCTTCATATAGTCTGGATTCTTGAATTATTTGCTCTACATACAGATTGAATAACTATGGTGAAAGGACACAATCCTGACATTCTCTAGCTTTGTCTAAGACTTTACTCATTCTATTATCTCCTCTCTGACATCATCATACCCTTTCCTTTGTATCATTCCTATCTGCATATAAATATGCTCTAGATTATCTCCTCTTTAAATAAATCCTCCTTCCTTGGCACTTCATGCTTCTACAGTCCTGCCCCATTTATCTGCTCTCCTTTCCCAGCTAATCTTCTGGTGAGATTGTTGATGAACTCTCTTGAGTTCATTGCCTCCTATTCTACCTTGATCCACTCTGGTTTTGCCCACTTTACTCCAGCATTTTCCTTAGAAGTGAGAATGGCAAGATTTGACTTGCTTACTTTGGGTAAATCATCAGGAAAGACTAATTGTTAGAAAAGGACATCGTATTTGGTAAAGTAGAGGGCCAATGAAAATGAGGGAAGATTTCAGTGAGACGGATTGACATAATTGCCGCAGCAATGGACTCAAACATGAAGATGGCATACATAAGGTCGCTGTGAGTCAGAGCCAACTGGATGGCAAATAATAACAACAACAAGTATTCTAATAGTGAATGGTACGTTATAAAGGAAGTTAAAGAAAGAATAAAGTAATGATGGCCTTCATTGATACATGGACAATAGATAACTGGTAATAAAATATATCTTGAATTTAGGAAAATATAGGCCAAAAAGGAAAAAAAAAATGTAAGAAAACTAGGCATAATCAGAACTACACAGATCCTGGTACTTGGTGGGCACTCAATAAATATTTATTGATGAAATGAGTGCATGTTGGGTTGTTTGGAACAGTGCCTTGCCTCTCACTCAAGATTTGATTGACTGAATTTCCCGGATCAGAACTAGCTCTCTTATAGAAGAGAAGTGGGAAGAATGAAGTCAGAAGCTAACATCAACAGGAAGAAGACAAGATTTCACCAAGCTGTGTCTGCCTGACTGGGAGAGACCAGGGCAAGAGGCAAAGTTACTGGGACTTTTATTAAAAAAATCACTGGGCAGGGCCACCTGTTACCAGGCCCTGCCCTAAGAGGAAGCAGATGTGAAGAAAGGGCTTGATTATTTGATCTCTTCTACTTGCATTCCTTACATTGCCCTATTGTCTCTCAATTGTTTTCCATCCTGCACATCTTTACTCCCTACACCCCATCTCTTTCGCCTTTCTTCTCTCCTTACTTTCAGAAACTCTTACTTACCCTTGATTCTGTTTTCTCAGTATTGATTGACTTAAAATTTGAATCTAATTCTCATGTGGAAAGTAATGTCTTTAAGAGTAATAGAAGAGGTGCTAAATAAAAGCTTTCAAATGTATGGCAAATGAACAAAACTTTTGGACTCTAAAACCAGTGAAAAATAACACATACGATATTAGCAGGGCTAGGGAAATGAGAATATAAAGGACCCGGGAAAGAAAAAAGTGATAAAGAACAGAAAGAAAATAATTACAACAAAATGAGGCATGTGGAGGTAATCAATCTGGACAAATTCATTGTTTTACTTTTTTTGTACTTGTCCAGATGCGTACAAATACCAGCAATTGATCATATGGTATTTTCTGTGAAGCTGTTTTATTTTTGCTCTATGGAAGAACAAATCCATGATGAGAAGGGCCTTATTATAAAAGATAGGAATAATACTCCCTGAGCTTTTCTTTGTTAATGATACTAATAAAGAGAGGCTTGTGATAATCTGGTTACTATTTTCCCTAGAGATGGGAAATGGAAAAGTCTTCTTTGCATCCTGAAATTCTGAAAAGAAAAAAAAAAAAAAATAGCAGCAATTCTTTATTTGGAGTCCTCACCTCTTTGAGTCCCTGCAGCCATTTACTTTATTACCTTGTTGATTTCAGACTTTTTTTTAAGTCTGAGAGCTTGTGGGATTTGGGAAGCTTTTGTTTGCTTTCGTTTTAATTCATGTTCCTTTAGCTGCTTTTTCTCCACTGTGGTATTTTTGTTGTTGTCGTTGTGAACCGCCGTGAATTGAACCCTAATGAAAAGACTTATTGGTCCTATTTGTTAAAAACAAAAACAAAATTCTCTTTTGTGTTTTAATGCTCTGTGTTATTTTAAAATTGGTTCCTTTTACAAGACTTAAGTAGCTATGTGAAACTTTTGACAAAAACAAGGTTGATCATTATAACCACATCGAGTAGTGATTTTATAATGTGATAGATCACTTAATAATAATTACATTGGGCTTGCCATGTAATTAGATGTTATTTGCCATGTAACTTTTATATTTCATCAAAATGATGTAATTTACATGGCAAATATAATTATCCCGCGATTATGAGGCTGTGATCTTGAACTGTACCTTAGTAATTAGTTATAGTTTTTAATGTAATTAAATTGTTGAGCCAGATCTTGTAGGTTAGTGGGTCACTACCCACATGAAAATAAGTACTCAACTCCATAGATGTGATAAAAAATCATGAATTATTTCATTAATGAAGCATTAATGAGTGGGGTCCTTTACAGTAACTCTCTGTCCTGAGAATATTGAACATTGACTAGTCATCACACTGTTGTATGCTCTGAGCTTTGTATTAGCCCACACCTGTACCATTCCTCAAAAATACGAGCCCACTGTGCATCAGCACTGCATTTCAGGAATTGACCTTCAGCATGGACCTGACTGGTCTAAGAATAATTCCATAAGCCTTTCCACTCATTGGTATAAGAATGGGAATGTGACCCAATTTTGGCAGTGAGACTTAAAAGAAGTTTTCTGGAGGCTTTAGGGAAAGCGTTTCCTCTCTGTAAGAGAAAGTCATGAAAAATCTCTCCTTTCACGATGCGAAGAGGGAAACATGTAGCCAAGATCAGTACTGGGGGCCGTCTTACAACCACAAGAAAACCAGCCTGAGAATCAAGTCAGTAAAGGGCAGACTAGAGGGAGGGAAATAATTTGAGTTTGTGCTGCTACTATTCAACCACTGAGGCCTACCTAACTCTGAACTTCCTCTCGTGTGATCTAATACTTTTTCTTAATATTTAAGCCAGTGCATGTTGAGTTTTTCTGTTACTTGAAGGCAAAGTTCTCCTAACCAATACAAGCTGCATCCTTTCTGAGCATAGCCTTTGTCATCTGCCAGCTTTTGATGGAAAAAATATACCTTGTTCTGAAGACTCCATGTTTGCTCTACTTACCACTGTGCAATTTCTGGCCAATCCCACATTAAAATGAATTGAGAATGTACAAAGATTTGACACCATTGAAACTATTAAATGAAGGATAACTGATGTTCAGAAGGTTATTTCAAAAGAGGCATTTCAATTAAATTTCAGTATTGGCCAAAGGTGGAACAAATGTGTATGTTTATGAGTAGTTATGTTTGTGGATTAATCATATTAGAGTCTGTTGCTAAATAAGGCTTATTTATCTCATTATTCACCAAACTTTTTTATTTTTATTTTTATTCACAATGTAATTGGACCAGTAATAGAGCTTTTATTTAAAGCGTTAAAAATTTCAGAATTTTTCCTAGGAAATTCCTTATTATCTTTAAGGATCTATTACATTATCTATTTTAAAAAGTATCATCAGCTAGTTTGGTGTGATGACAAATTTTATTTTTTATGTTAAGAAAATTTGTTTTTTTCCACTTTATTATTATTATTATTTTTTTAACCTTGATTCAATTAGCGATTTTTAATTTATCTTTTGTATGTTTTCTGGTCTTTCTAACTTTTGACACTGAAGAAGACTTTACTTCCCAGCAAAATCTACTTGTTTGTAATTACTTGCAGTTACTTTATGTTTCTAAATTTTTAGAAACACTTATTGTGGCCCGTCTATTTGGTTATGTATCGTTTTAACCTGGCCCAGTGAACCTCCTAGCACTCCTGTGGGAATAGTCCCCAGAGTACCGGTAGGTGTGGGAACACACGGCCCCTGCTCCCGCTGACTCCCCGCCTCCTATCTCCCCCGCCCCGGCCGCCTCCTATCTCCCCCGCCCCGGCCGCCTCCT
>NW_004443956.1:20780539-20798856 GCF_000243295.1 Trichechus manatus latirostris | reverse complement strand
CTGTGCCTGCCTGCCTCCTAAGCCCTGCCTCCTGCCATTGGGAAGGCAGATCTGAGGAACCCTCCTCTGGGCTCCTTGCTCTGGGCATTGCAAATAAAGTTACTTTCTTATTCTCAAAGGCGATGTCCAGGTTATTGGCAGGTCTGAGCGTGCAGGACAAGGACTTACCTTCCTGGGTTCGATAACATTGTGATTATGATATTGCTTCAAAGATTAATTTAGTAAACATGTAATTTGATGTTTTAATTAATAACATGAAGTTCAGAGTTCAGTGATGTAACCTAATGCTCAAGACCTACAATTTATGAACTATTAATTACCCGTTAACTCATCCACTTATACGACCATCAGATTGATGGAGAATAGAGAACTAAATGATCCTAAAAAGTATTTTATATAACTTTCAAAAATTTTCCAGGAAAAGTTGATCCTTGGATGAAAAAGCAGAGAAAGTTGATTAGTTTTCTAGCATTTTAATGCTTTCCACTACAAAACAAGCAGATAGTCATTTGAATAGCATTATACTTTTCTTAGTTGTTCTCCTAACAACATTGGTTAAGTGCTGTGACTAACTCTGTTTTCTTATCCTTAAAAAATGGGGGTGGTGATCAAAAATGATTTTTGCAGCTCCTTGGAATGCATGATATCAAGCATAAATTTTAATTGGGCTTCATTTACTAAGTGCTGCATTATCTCATCCTTAGTTTTAACTATGGATTTTCTATAAATCTTCATATGGCTAAACATGATAAACTGCTCAACATATCACAGAACAAGGCAGTGCTTATTAGCACTTGAGAAGTTATTGATTGCTTATCTTGATTAATCTTTTATGGGTCTCTGTAGTATTAATTCCAGAGAAAAGACTGTAGATTCCTACTGCAATAGAGTTCATTCATACTTCCTACTTCCTACTTCAATTCCAAGATTTTTGATGCCTACAGCTAGTAGACTAATTATGACTTTTCTGGCACAGACTTTTTTGTCTCTATCAACGGTAAACACTTTTAAATTAAATTTATTTTCAGGAGAGGGCAATATAATGGAAAGTGTGTTTTATATTTAAGGGTAAAAGAGAAGTTTTATGTTTAAAATAAAGTTTATTTTTCTAATTATGTAAATATATGTGTACATATATACATGTATATGTATGCAATACACGTATGTTTTGTCTAGTGGGTTGCTTTTAACATGAGAAATCAGCAGTCTTTTTCTGACAATTTGATACTTTGACACTGTTTCACTAGTGATTCTGCTTGAATGGTTTCTAAACTAGAATAGAATCATATTGTGTGTGTGGAAATTTTAATGTCTTTACAAATGGCCTCACATGGTACAGTGGAGGCTCTAGAATTTCTAGTAAAAAAAGGCACAGGGGTAGCGATTTTATTGGAGAAGGAGGAACTTTGGGAAATGGTATTGAAGCTACATTTGCAAAGCACTTAATTTAAGATTGAGAGACGGAAAGTTATCCATATCAAAGATGGGAAAGGGTCCTGGTGGAGGTGTAGTGGGGGACTGGCTAGTGTTTCCACATTCAGCTTCACTACTGCCTTAGGAATGGAAGGTTGACTGCATTGGAGGCCAGGCAGAGTTGTAGATGTTAACTGTTATCGTGAAGTTTCATTCCTCAGAGCAAAGTGTTCTTCAAGTTTCCTAATAAAGTATGTGTAAATCTCTCCTGGGTGGAGGCCACTGTTTAAGTTCCTGTCAATTAGTTTACCTTGAGCCTGCATATCACATCACTTAATAAATGTTTATTTAATTCAGTTGAACCAACGTCAGAGTTGGCAAGTTAATTAGTTAACACCTTTGGCAGAAATAACTTAGGGTGGAGGTTAATATAGAATAGAAAGGACTAAAGGGACACTTAATAAGGAAAAAGGCAGGGAACCATTGACAGAATTTGAAAATTTGCCAGTATCACCCAGGGCTGTCTCTAATTGAAGTCTTGAATGTAAGATGTTTAAAGTGATATGAATTAACAACAAACTCCAGTGTAATATATAGATACTCAATATGAGTGTCAAAATTCTGTTTGTGACTAATGTTTCCAACTTCCACTAAACCAAATAGTCTTAAAAAAGGTCATTTTTAAAAAGAAATTTTTAGGTAATCATTTTTGGCAACCAATGTGTAAATAACATTGATCTGAAACATCTTCTATCTCTATGTTGTCTTTTTATCCATCAGGGTAAGATGAAAAATATATGCTATCTTATCTTGAGGAACAAGCGAGCAGGTTCAACACATCCATCTCAGATTGGAAAGGGAAGTCGTCATTGTGTATATTCACAATGTAGTTTTAAAAAAGGTGTGCTTAAGTTTTCAGCTCAGTTTAGCTTGTTGGTTTACTTGAGGTCACACATTTGAGGACTGGGTATTGTGTTTAAATGATATTCTGATCAATGGAGAGTTAACCAGTAAAGATCATTTTAACTTTTATCTGAAGTCAGGAAGATCTGGATATGAAAACCAGTTCCATGATTTACCAACATTTTGAACTTGGGAAAATTGCTTAATCTCTTTTATTCATACTTCTAATCTATGCCTCAAAGGGTTCTTGTAAGGATTAAAATAGGTAAAATGTACCCAAACACAGGATATGCTAAAAAAATAGTAGCTATTATTATTTAATGACCTGACATTTTAGTGAAAGCTTTAGTATGATGTAATAAAAATAATTAAATCCTTCAATAATGACTGATGTTGAATTAGCTAATATCTATATGCTAGCAATTGGGACAATAAAGATGAAAAATTTCCCACACTCTGGAAGCCCACAGTGTACAAACTGTAATTTTTCGCCTAATTCTCAAAATACAGGATTAAAGATGTAGAATCTGAAGCAACGGCTGACTCCAGGAGTCCAAGTAGAAGATCACAATTTTAACATTTCTCTTCTCAGTTAAATGTCATATCTCTTTCTGATGAATGTGACACGATAAAGAATATTTATGTTAACTGAGGATTCTGGTAATTTGAGTTTCATTCATCAAGATTTTGGCTTTTTAAAATTAGTTTTGTAATGAAATATGACTGCTGTGATTCCCAAAAGCAACTAGATTCCCATATAAATAAATACATGAATAGAGAATTATCATACCTACTTTGTGCAAAATTGGATGCCAGGTGCTCTTGGGAATATAAAGAAGTCAGGTACATGGCATGGAACTTACAATATGATTGATAGAAAGGCATAAATACATAAAAAGTTAAATTACACTCAGGAGTTCAATAACAATATAAGAACTCTCAAATACACAGTATAGATGGGGTGATGATGATTACGAAGGAAGAGGTCATGCTTGGCCAAGGTGACTGAGAAGGCTTTGTGGAGGCTGAGGAATTTGTTGAGGTTTAAATATGTGTAGTGTTGAGATACAGGAAAATAAGGGTGGAAGGAATTCCAAATGGAGGAAGCTGCATCAGCAAAAGTACAGAAATGTGAAATTTCAGGATGTGTTTATGGGACAACATATAGATTTGAAAATGAAATAGATTTAAGTCAGTGAAGTATTGGCTCAGATGATCAGTTGGGGAAATGAGCTAAAAGAGAAGAGTGTCAATGTCCTGTCCTGAGTTATATCAACAATGTATTAAAACGCCACTCAAAAACAATCAAGTGAGATTGCTACAATCATGTATTGTATAGCAAATGTTATGCTAATAGATTAGTTTGGTTGGATTGGAGGATTCAGGTAGAAGAGTCTCCCTTCCTTCCTTCCTCCCTCCCTCACTCTCTCTGCTTCCCTCCCTCCCTCCCACATGCTGAGTACCTACTATACTGCCAGACACTGTTAAAATTCTCATGTAGCTCAGTCTCTAGTAGGGGCAGCCAGACCGAGAAAAAGAAAAAAAATCAGGTAGTGATAAATGCTGTGATGAAAACATGTAGTGGAGAGTGACTAGGGTCTACTTTACTTGGCTACTCAGGGAAGCTCTCTCTAAGGAGGTGACATTTAAGCTGAGAGTTAAGTGACAGGAACAGTCAGCCATAAGAGAAAACATTTTCTCTTCCATACAGACAAGTTTCTTTTCCTTCCCCGAGCTGAGCATCTCATTTTTGCCTCCGTAATTTTGTTCTTTCTGTTTTCTGTCTGAAGAGTCTTCTCTCTTTCTATGTTTCCTGATTAAATCCTGCCTGTAGGAACGTATGTTGTAGGATTAACCCTAAAGTCATCATCTTTAAAGGTTAGGTATATTTTAGCTTCTCTTTGTAGTCACTTATGGCTTGGGCATTGTCATTTTATCCCAATCATTCTATATACCACTTACATTTCCTGTTTCTGTCACTCCCTGAATTAATGAGTTTAATCAATGGATTGCCTTTTAGGCTTATGGGACTCATTGAAGGGAGGTGATACTTGAAGTGGGCCTGGAAGGATTCAGATAATGAGGGATAAGAGAAATAAGGAAAGAACCAAATATAAGGAATGCAGCAGTATTTGGGGGGATTTACATCTCCATTCTCTCCATAGTACTGAAGAATGTGTATAATATAATTTCATAGGAGAAACAAATATATTTTGATCTATATGGCCAATTTCTTCTTTCCAGTTCTGATCAATCATCTTGAAAGCCTCTTGGAATTACTAAATTCATGATTAATCTCTCATGATTATTATGAGTGTGAATGATGAAGAACAAAATCATTGCTATTTAATTATTTACTCCGTATTGAACATGAATGATGTTAAGTGCTCTACAGAAGACAGAATCAGGCAGAGTCCTTACTCATGATTCTCACTGTTTAAACATGATAATTAAGATACATATATGCTTATAATCACAATGAAATCAGAGAAACAAATTTCTCCATCTTGTGATAGACTTTAGCTTAAATTGTTGGTTCAAAATGTATTTGTTCCTGATGCTCTAGCAGAAATTTATGGAAAATTACTAAAGCAGATACATATTGAGGGTATTTACTTAACCCTTAAGAAGCCTTGGTGGTGCAGTGGTTAAGTGCTCACTGCTAAAAGAAAGATCAGTGGTTCAAACCCATCAGCCGCTCCCCTGGAGAAAGATGTGGTAGTTTGTCTCTATAAAGATTACTGCCTTGGAAACCCTGTGGGGCAGTTCTACCCTGTCCTATAGGGTCATTATAAGCCATAACAGACTCATCAGCAACTGGTTTTGCTTTGTCTACTTAACCCTTGAGCTGTCCTCCTTTCTCTGAGACTCTGATCCATCAAAGTGGTTTGGATAATAGACATGATTGTAGTATGTGAGCTAAGCCCCCATGGCCATAGCTGATTGGACCAGGGGTGGATATCTGACCTGGGTTGAGTCAATCAGATTCTCTCAAGGAGATTTGAAATTGAACATTATTTGTTTCTGTCTGAAAGTTTCAGATGATCTCATCAGCTGTAGAATGACTGTATTTACCTTATGGTCAGAGAAGCTGAGAAGTAGAAGTCAAAGAAACGGGAGGGGACAAGAGTGAGGAGGGACAGGGAATCAAGTTTTGTCAATTCCATTTTTTCTTTCTGCTATGGAGTCTGATTTTGTGTTAGGAAAATTACAGACTGTGGTGTCTCACTCACAAGTATTATAGGGAAACATGTTGTTTGAATGCAAAGTGCTCTTTTCATAAGAAAGAACTTGTGCTAGAGTAGAGTGTTAGTACCTGAGGATGCAGTTAAATTAATTTTCACCTGAGAGGGCAACCTATAATTCCCACAAGCTTTGGTTAGGTTTAATGTTTTCCTGTCTTCTAATGGACAGTAACTGAAATGGATTTATTATCTAAATTATTCCTCAGTTCAGGATATCACTTAGAAAAATGAGACTATAAAATGAGATATTCATGGTCAAAAGCAATCTGTAGGAGCTTGTGAATGTTAAGACAAGATTATTTCAGCCTGAATCTTCCCTGTAGAATATAAATTAGTTTTTTTCAAATTTGGAAAATTTATTATTTTATAAATTGGATTTAATATCTTTCTTTACCCAATTTAGAAAAATTTTCAGGAAAAAATATGTATGATTTTATAGGGAATTTCTGACTTACGTACTTTTACAAATGAAAAGATCACCAGGAACAGTTGTCTTAGATAACCGGCCATTGGAATTTTCTTTCCCTTCTAGTCATCACAGTTTTCAATTTCTCTTCGTACTCTCCTTCATCACTGCAGATCTCACTGATGCCTGGAATTAGCTCCCTTCTCAGTTCTCATTTTCACATCTCAGCTCACCCAGGCTGCTTCATGAGAAGATCTGGGGGGAGGTCAGGACTGGTGGATACAAAAGAGAGGGAGAGAACAGCTATGCCCCTTACTTTTCCCCACAGATCCAACTTTGATCTGATAGAAAGCTTCTTTAGCCCTCATTCCACCTTTCCCACAGTTTATTCCTATTACTGTGAAGAAATACTCAGAAAACTCATTAAACTTGAGTTTTTCACTAAAATATAGATACATCTTACTCTAGTTATTCATTTAATATTTGTTAAATGCCTACAGCATGTACTAAGTAGGTCATAAATGCCAGGGATCTAAAAATTAAATTATAGAATCTCTTATTTCTAGAAGCTTACAGTCTACGGGAAGACAGATAAAGCAGATGTTCTAATAAAATAATTGTTGCAGAGGAGGTATGTACAAAGTTCTGGGGAAATACTGAGGAAGGAGTTCCTCAGGTGGCATGGGGGGAGTAGGGTTGGCTACAACAAAGAGGAAGCAGTGCTAGCAAAACCTAAAAGCTGAGTGAGTTTTTAAGTGGAGATTAGGGACAGGTGTTTCAGGATAGTCATGCAAGCAAAGGCAGGGGGGTCTGATTGTGAATAAGGCTTAGTGTGTGTGTGTGCCCAGTGTCTACATACACGTGTGCACAAGGGTCATAGTAGGGGGAATAGTGCTATAAATAGTTGAGAATTGCTGAAAACTACAGGGTAAGAAAGACGGGACAAGAGGCTAGGAAACTGGGCTGGGGCCAGATGATAAAGACCTTTAATGCCGTGTAAGGAGTTTAGATTTTAGCCTGCAGAGCTGTAGAAATTCACAAATGTTGACAGCCTCGTGGCAATGTTAAGTGGACTTTCAAATCTCAGGGACGAATTTATTTTAAATAAATACATGGGACATAGGCATAAAATCAGAATGCCAATTTATTAATATATAATACAAAACAATGGTCAATAGTCTAAGAATAATAAAAGCCTAGTGTTATGGATTGAGTTGTCCCCCTAAAACGTATGTTGAAGTTCTAACCACTGTACTGTGAATGTGAGCCTGTTTGGAAATAAGGATTTTCTTTTGTTGTATTAGGAGGGTTAAACTGGAGTAAGGTGGGTCTGAAATCTAATCCCTTCTCAGTGGTCTCTTATCAAGTGGGAAAACAGCCACAGAGATATACAGGGGAAGAAGCCATGTGAGGAACAGTCTACAAGCCAAGGAAAGTCAGGGAACACCTGGGGGCACCGAAAAAGAGGGACCGTACCCTAGAGCAATGCCTTAATTTGGACTTCTAGCCTCCAAAACTGTGAAACAATAAGCTTCTGTCCTTTTCTTATTTTTTATTGTGTTTTAAGTGAAAGTTTATAGAGCAAATTAGTTTCTGATTCAAAAATTTATACACAAATGGTTTTGTGACATTGGTTGCAATCCCTGCAACATGTCAGCACTGTCCCCCTTTCCCTTTCCACAATGGGTTCCTCATGTCCATTTGTCCAGTTTTCCTGTCCCTTCCTGCCTTCTCGTCTTTGTTTTTGGGCAGGTGTTGCCCATTTGGTCTTGTATACTTGATTGAACTAAGAAGCATGTTCCTCACGTGTTATTGTTTTATAGGCCTGTCTAATCTTTGGCTGAAAGGTGGCCTTGGGAATGGCTTCAGTTCTAAGTTAGCAAGGTGTCTGGACTAATATTTTCCTTGTGTCTTTGGTTTTCTTCATTCTCCTTTCTCCAAATGTGATGGGACCAATGGCCACTTGCATGGTTTTAAGACTCAACATGCTGCTCACCAAAGTAGGATGTAGAACATTTTCTTCTGTTCTTTAAAGCTGCCCATTTGTGGTATTTTTTGTTATGGCATCACTAGGTAACTAAAACATCTATGTAAAAACCACATTTTCTCCCTGTAGGCAAACCTGTTAAATAGTAATGAGAATGATGATAAGCACAAATTCCAAGAGAGGAATTAGGTGAATCCTAAATTCAGTGATTTCACGCACATCTAACAGGGATGATCATATCACTGGGACTAAAATACCAGCAGTCTATTGGCTATAGCCCCAGCATTCAGTTCACCTTAGAAGTATCTTTACCAAAAGGTTTTGGATACTAAAGCTCTCTGTCCTCTGGACAGTGCTGAATTGGGCAGAGCCAAAATTTATTTCTCAAATTTTTATTTTATGTGGATTCCAAGGTCAACCAGCATGCTTGTAGATACCCAAATAATTCCTTTAGACATGTTAATATGTTCAGTAAAGTTATAGTCACACTCTGTTAGCTTGGGAGGCATTCTCTCTCATTCATGTAAAATCGGTCGCTTAAAATGAATAAGAAGACTGTCATCTGGGTGTTGTAGACCTAAACGTAAAAGATAGAAGTAACACTAATTGCCTATTACTCTGAAGGACAATCTTCTTAGGACTTAACAGATGTGAGTGCTGATCCAACTTATGCCTGTTGCTGGGTCTTCATTTTCACTTGGTTAAAATTCCTAATAGGGAAAATTAGTGCGGTCAAGTTGGGCCAAAAGCAAGTGTATCACAGTGGTGTAAGGCACTGGCCAGGTCTCATTCTTCTTGCAGTACTCACTCCACTCCCCACTCATATCCACGATTCCATCCACTAGAACCAGCCTGTTCATGACCCAGCTAGCTTCCCAAAGGCTTGTTACATCAGAAGCAGGGGTTTAGCTTTCACTGGCTGTTTTAACTGTAAGATCCAAAAAGAGGAGCAAGAATCTATTTTGACAACTACCTTATCTCATTCAAAAACCCAAGTTTAAAAATGAGAGAATTCAAGACATTTCTCTGTCCAAGTCATGCTGACTCTAAATGTTTACATTTTAACCCAAAGCTTCTTATGAGAATCCTAAGTATAAATGATTTAACTTTAGTTCTACTTTCCAAGGGGGAAAAAAAAATCACATTATTTTTATGTTGGTGGCAGAGTGGTTAAGTGTTACGGCTGCTAACAAAAAGGTCGGCAGTTCGAATCCACCGGGTGCTCCTTGGAAAGAGACACTATGGGGCAGTTCTACTTCTGCTCTGTCCCATAGGGTCGCCATGAGTTGGAATCGACTCGATGGCAATGGGTTTTGTTTTTTTGGTTTTTATCCTAATATACCAGCTCGCACCTGCTTAACTCGATTCTCCAAGTTTAGATGATCATAAACAGAACTTTAATAATCAGCTAACAGTTGTTACAAAAAGTACTGAGGAATTCTGTAATGCTTTTATGAAAATATCATTACACTTAAATTTTTTTCCTTTTCTGTGCCGTTTAGAATGTATTTATTTTTCTTTGCATTGACTTTCACATTGCCTAATGCCTCCTGCCTGCTTAAGTATGCATTCTCACAAACTATGACATCACAACTCATTAATCAGGCAACGGACCAGCTCGAATGAGATCAGAATGTGGGATAATGCCAGTGTTCCTGGTGTCTGAATCACCAGGTGTTTTTATCAGTGTGGTCACAAAAGAATAAATAGGAATAGGCTATGGTAATTTTGCTAAATATAAAATGTTTTACCACACTAACTTTCATGAAAAGTTGATGTTGGAAAGGCAAAGACTCAAGTACACTGGTGCATACCCCTAAATCTATAACTAAAAATGTGGATTAAAAAGAATTTATATTAGTATAAAAAAAGTTTCTACGTAGTAGAGACAGCTTTCAAGAAAAAAAGTAAAGATCACTCAGATCTTATTATTCATTAATAATCATCAGTAGCATTTTGGTAAAAACCTAAAATCTTACCAATTTTTGTTTGTCTAAGTTTTGCCATGAAAACATACAACCTCACTTTCAAAGAAAATCAAACTTATGCCAGGTATGTTATTTTATAACCTGGCCTTTTCAGGTCACATTGTATTTTGAACATATTCCTAATTCAATAAATATAGATCTGTAATCATCATTATTGATGTCCACCAATCATTCTGTTACATGAATTCCATTATATAAATTATTTAGCTATACACACACACACACACACATATATACACACACACATACACATAAACAAATTCACCAACCGCTCCTTGAAAACCCTATGAGGCAGTTCTACTCAGTCCTAGAGGGTTGCTGTGAGTTGGAATCAACTCAACGGCACACAGTAGCAACAACATATATATATAGAGAGAGATAGCTCACATGGTTGTAGAGGCTGGCAAGTCCCAAGTCCGTGGGTCAGGCATCAGGCGTCAGGCTGGAGACTTCTCCTGACTTGCATAGTTTCAGGGCTGATGAATCCAAGATCCACAGGTCAGACAGGAGGCTGCTGCTGGCTCACGACTGTGAAGCATGACAAATCCAAAATCAGCAGGTAAGATGGCAGGCTGCTGGCCCACATCCCAAGAACTGGGGGTCAGATGCTGATAAGCCAAATGCAGAATCCAGAGCAGAGCAGAAGTCCACAAGCTTTACCAGAAAGTCCACATATATTGAATGCAGGCCACACTCCCAAGGAAATTCCCTCTCAACTGATTGGCTATTCACAGCAGATCCCATCATGGAGGTGATCACATTATATCAGATCTTATCAAGGAGGTGATTCATTCATTATATAACTGCCAAACTACGTCATAACTGCCAAACCACTGAGAATCATGGCCCAGCTAAGTTAACACACAACATTAATGATTATAGTCCACCCCTTGTCAACTGGGCACCTGTACATATCTCCTTAAACCATACATAATCTCTGAATAAAGACAATTATAAAGTCATACTTGCACCTAATATGATACAAGTAACACACGTACAACCGAAAATACTCTAGCCCTGTTTACATCTTATATTTCATAAATGAAGAAAACAAAAATATTTGGTGCACAAATACAAGGAAGAAATACTCATAACAATTGCAACTGCTCACATGGTTGTAACTGGTATTTAGGACTACCTTCTTCCACCACCCATTCTGTATTCTCTTTGCCCTCAGCAAGCACCTCAGCTGGTCATGGTTCTTTCCTCGAGGGGTGACCCAAACCTTCATTCCTGAAGGGTCTGGGCCATTAGTAGTCATGTTGGAATTGGGTTGCTGTAGTTCCCCATTGACTTTAATCACAGGATATGGAAGTACTAAGAGACACCCTAAGTGGTCTCCTGCATTCCAGACATACTCCTCTTTATCTCCATTATGTATTATCAATCCAATTTCCTTAGTAATCAGGATCAATCAAACCAGACAATATGATAACTCCCTTTTTTGCCTGTTGGTCCAGAGGGATAAGGAGCAGAAGTGGCCAGGTGGCATTCTTAACTTCCAGTTCGGTGGAATCAGTGATGTGTCTCCAGGTGGAAGCATTCCTCCCTTTGGAACTAAGACCTCTAGACCCACAGAACATAGGATCATGGGGACAGGAAGTAGAAACTTTGTGAGTGGGTTACTATGGGTAATAGTGAGTGGTGCCACTCTCATTTCCACCCCTGATTCCTACACCCATGAATTCTGGCTATGGGAGAAACAACACCATATATTGGATGCTAGTTTAGAGCATATACAGCCTCTTGGAGAACATTGCTCCAACCCTGCAAGGTTTAGCTGGCACCGTAATTGTGTCTTTAGAAGCCCAGTCTATCATTCTGTTAAGCCAGCTGCTTCAGGATGATGAGGAACATGATAAGACCAGTGAATTCCATAAGCATGTGCCCATTGCCACACTTCATTTGGTGTGAAGTGAGTCCCTTGATCAGAGGCAATGCTGTGTGGGATACCATGATGGTGGATAAGGTATTCTGTAAGTCAACGGATGGTAGTTTTGGCAGAAGTAGTACATGCAAGGAAGGCAAATCCATATCCAGAGTAAGTGTCTATTCCAGTAAGGACAAAATGCTGCCCTTTCCATGGTGGATGTGGTCCAGTGTAATCAACTTGCCACCAGGTTGCTGGCTGATCACTTCAGTGGATGGCGTGCCATGTTGGGGACTCAGTGTTGGTCTCTGCTGCTGGCAGATTGGGCACTCAGCAGTGGCTGTAGCCAAGTCTGCCTTGGTGAGTGGAAGTTCGTGTTGCTGGGCCCATACATAACCTCCATCCCTGCCACCATGACCACTTTGTTCATGAGCCCATTGGGTAATGATGGGAGTGGCTGGGGAAACAGGATGAACACCTTTCACAGAACACGTCATCTTATCCACTTAATTGTTAAAATCCTCCTCTGCTGAGAACACCGTTTGGTGAGCATTCACATGAGACACAAACATCTTCACTGCTTTGTTCCTTTCAGGGAGGTCTATCCACATGCCTCTACCCCATACCTCCTTGTCTCCAGTTTTTCAATCATGCTCCTTCCAAGTCCCTGACCATTTAGCCAAACCATTGGCCACAGCCCATGAATCAGGATTCAATCGCACATCTGGCCATTTCTCCTTCAAGCAGAGTGAACAACCAGGTGCACTGCTTGAACGCCTACCCATGGAGAAGATTTTCTTTCACCATTCTCCTTCAGGGAGGTCCCAAAAAGGGGCTGTAGTGCTGCCACTGTCCACTTTCAAGTGGTGCATGGATATCACACAGAACCATCTGTAAACCAGGCACAAGTTTTCTCTTCCTTAGTTGATCATAAGGAACTCCCCATGAGGCCATATGTGCAGACTGGGAGATGGAAAGTAATGTGACAGGAGTGGAGACCACGGGCATTTGGGCCACTTCCTCTTGCAACTTACTTGTGCCTTCAGTTCCTGCTCGGGCCTGATCTCATATGTACCACTTCCATTTAATGATGGAGTGCTGCTGTGCATGTCCAACTTTATGGCTGTGTGGGTCAGACAACACCCAGTTCATGACGGGCAGCTCGGGCCACATGGTGACTTGGTGGCCCATGATTAAACATTCAGTTTCTAGTAAGGTCAAGTAACAAGTCAAAAGCTGTTTCTCAAAAGGAGAGTGGTTATCTGCCGAGGATGGCATGGCTTTGCTCGAAAATCCTAAGGGTCTGTGCTGTGATTCACCAGTAGGGGCCCGCCAAAGACTCCAAGCAGTATCTCTGTCACCGACACTTCAAGCACCATTGGTTCAGCTGGATCATATGGCACAAGTGGCAGAGCAGCTTGCACAGTAGCCTGAACCTGTTGCAGAGCCTTCTCATGTCCTGGGCCCCACTCAAAACTAGCTGCTTTTCAAGTCACTTGATAAATATGCTGGAGTAGCACACTCTAATGAGGGATATGTTGCCTCCGAAATCCAAAGAGGCATTGTGCTTCCTTTTTAGTTGTGGGAGGGGCCAGATTAAATAACTTGTCCTTCACTTTAGAAGGAATATCTGGACATGAGCCCCACACCACTGGATTCCTACAAATTTCACTGAGGTGGAAGGTGCCTGAATTTTTGCTGTATTAATTTCCCACCCTCTAGTACACAAATCCACCACATGTCTGTCAGTTTGTCATATTGTGGCGGCTTGCGTGTTGCTGTGATACTGAAAGTTTTGCCACCAGTATTTCAAATACCAGCAGAGTCACCCATGGTGGACAAGTTTCAGCTGAGCTTCCAGACTAAGATAGACTAGGGCGAAGGAACTGGCAGTATACTTCTGAAAAAATTGGCCAGTGAAAACTTTATGAATAGTGGTGGAACATTGTCTGATATAGTGCCAGAAGATGAACCCCTCAGGTTGGAAGGCACAAAAATATGACTGGGAAAGAACTACTTCCTCAAAGTAGAGTTGATCTTAATGACATAGATGGAGTCAGCTTTCAGGACCTTCATTTGCTGACGTGGCATAGACTCAAAGTGAGAAGAAAGAGCTGCAAACATCCATTAATAATCAGAACGTGGACGGTAGGGAGTATGAATCTAGGAAAATTGGAAGTCCTCAAAAATGAAATGGAATGCATAGATATTGATATCCTAGCCATTGTTGTCAGGTGCCGTTGAGTTGGTTCTGACTCATAGCAACCCTATGGGACAGAGTAGAACTGTGCCATAGGGTTTCCAAGGAGTGGCTGGTGGATATGAATTGCCGACCTTTGGTTAGCAGCCAAGCTCCTAACCACTACGCTGCCAGGACTCTTATTCTAGGCATTAGTGAGCTGAAATAGAATAGTATTTGCCATTTTGAATCAGACAATCATATAGTCTACTGTAACAGGAATGAAAAATTGAAGAGAAATGGCATCGTGTTTATCATCAAAAAGAACATTTCAAAATCTATCGTGAAGCACACCTCTGTCAGTGATAGGATAATATCCATACGCTTTACAAAGAAGACCAGTTAATATGACTATTATTCAAATTTCCGCACCAAACACTAAGGCCAAAGATGAAGAAATTGAAGATTTTTACCAACTTTCGCAGCCTGAAATTGATCAAACATGCAATCAGTATGCATTGAAAATTACTGGCGACTGGAATGTTGAAAGCTGGAAACAAAGAAGAACGATTTGTAGTTGGAAAATATGGCCTTGGTGATAGGAATGACACCGAAGATCCTATGATAGAATTTTGCAAATACATTTTTTCTACATCTGTGGAAAGAGATGATGGAAAAACTCAATATCATCAGTCAGAACAAGGCCAGGGCCGACTGTGGAACAGACCATCAGTTGCTCATATGCAAGTTCAAGTTGAAGCTGAAGAAAATTTAAAATAAGTTCACGAGTGCCAAAATATGACCTTGAGTATATCCCACGTGAATTTAGAGACCATCTCAAGAACAGATTTGATGCATTGAAAACTAATGACCAAAGACCAGATGAGTGGTGGAATTTTCTTCATACATGAAGAAAACAAGAGGTCATTAAAAAGACAGGAAAGGAAGAAAAGACCAAAATGGATATCAGAAGAGACTCTGAAACTTACTCTTGAAAGTATAGTAGCTAAGGCAAAAGGAAGAAATGATGAAGTAAGATAGCCTATAGTACTTCGCCTTTGAGCCTGGGAGCTTCATCTTGTGAGATGTTTGGTTATGAGTAAAAAGTTGCCCTGACTGTTGTCCTTGTATGTTCAATTGTCTATATTAATATATAGGCAGTACCTACAGTTATATACCTAGAAATACCACCACCAAACCTATATCTGCAGGTGGGAGTGTTCTCTTATATCCTCCCACACCTCTTGATATATTTATCTCCCTATGTATCCATTTGAAATTTAGTGTTGATACTATTGTTGCAGGATTGTCTATGCTATAATATTTACCATTGTTGCCCTTTGTTCTTGTGTTCCTCTCAGTGTCCTCCCGTGCTTCGGTCATGTTTTGCTGACTACCCCCATATTGTGTATAGCCTTTTCCTTCACCAAGATTAACACCTATCTTCTATATATTCGGCAATTTTCCCTCCATACCTCCTGTCATGGATTGAATTGTGTCCCCAAAAAATATCTGTCAACTTGGCTGGGTCATGATTCCCAGTATTGTATAATTGTGTACCATTTTGTAATCTGTTGTGATTTCCTTATGTGTTGTAAATTCAATCACTATGATCTAATAAGATGGATTAGCAGCAGTTATACTGATGAAGTATACAAGATTGGATAGTGTCTTAAGCCAATCTCTTTTGAGATATAAAAGAGAGAAGCCAGAAGAGACGCATGGGAACCTCATACCACCAAGAAAGCAGTACCGGGAGCAGAGCGCGTCGTTTGGACCTGAGGTTCCTGCGCAGAGAAGCTCCCAGACCAAGGGAAGATTGATGACATCGACCTTCCTCCAGAGCCGACGGAGAAAGCGTTCGCCTGGAGCTGACACCCGGAATTTGGACTTGTAGCCTACTGGAATGTAAGAGAATAGACTTCTCTTTTTTGAAGCCATCCACTTGTGATATTTCTGTTATAGCAGCACTAGATGACTAAGACACCTCCCCATCCCTGGTAACTGTCAAGAAAGGGTTATTTTTACCCCCCATATGTAAACCTTTTCTTGTTTCTTTATGATAGTGGTCTCATACAATATTTGTCCTTTTGTGATTGACTTAATTCACTCAGGATAATGTCCTCCAAAGTCATCCATGCTCTGAGACGTTTTGCAGATATGTTATTCTTTATCATTGCATAACATTCCATTGTGTGTATGTACCATAGTACGTTAATCCATTCATCAGTTGATGCACACTTAGATTGTTTGCATCTTTCTGCTATTGTGAATAATGCTGCAATGAATGTGGATGTGCTTATGTCTATTTGTGTCATGGCTCTTATTTTTTTAGGATATATAACTGACAGTGGGATTATTGGGTCGTATGGCATTTATTTTATTTTATTTATTTTTTTATTGTACTTTTAGATGAAGGTTTACAAAACAAATAGATTCTCATTAAACAGTACACATGTTGTTTTATGACAATGGTTAACAAACCCACAACATGTCAACACAGTCCCTTCTCAACTTTGGGTTTCCTATTACCAGCTTTCCTGTCCCCTCCTGCCTTCTGGTGCTTGTCCCTGGACTGTTGTGCCCCATTAGTCTCATTTGTTTTATGGGGCTGTCTAATCTTTGGCTTGAAGGGTGAACCTTGGGTGTGACTTCATTACTGAGCTGAAAGGGTGGCTGGGGGACATACTCCCAGGGTTTCTCTAGTCTCTATCAGGCCAGTAAGTCTGGTCTTTTTTTGTGGGTTAGAATTTTGTTCTACATTTTTCTCCAGCTCTGTCTGGGACTCTCTATTGTGATCCCTGTTAGAGCAGTCAGCGGTGGTAGTCTGGCACCATCTAGTTGTACTGGGCTCAGTCTGGTGGAGGCCGTGGTAGTTGTGATCCATTAGTCCTTTGGACTAATCTTTCCCTTGTATCTTGTTTTCTTCATTCTCCCTTGCTCCCGAAGGGGTGAGACCAGTGGAGTATCTTAGATGGCTGCTCACAGGCTTTTAAGACCCCAGACGCTACTCACCAAGGTTGAATGTAGAACATTGTCTTTATAAACTGTGTTATGCCAGTTGAGCTAGATGTTCCCCGAGACCATGGTCCCCACAGCCCTCCGCCCAGCAGTTCAGTCCCTCAGGGAGTTTGGATGTGTGTATGGACCTTCCATGAAATTTCCTTGTACAAGTTGTGCTGGCTTCCCCCGTATTCTGTACTTTCTTACCCTTCACCAAAGTTACCACTTATCTATTGTCTGTTTAGTGTTCCCCCCCCCTTCCCATCCCTCATAACCAACAAAGATTGTTTCTTTTTGTGTGTAAGATTTTTCATGAGTTTTTAGAGTAGAGGTCTCATACAATATTTGTCCTTTTGTGATTGACTTATTTCACTCAGCATTATGTTCTCCAGTTTCATCCATGTTATGAGATGCTTCACTGATTCATCATTGTTCTTTATCATTGCATAGTACTCCATTGTGTGTATGTACCATAGTTTGTTTATCCATTCATCTGTTGATGGGCATCTAGGTTGTTTCCATGTTTTTGCTATTGTGAACAATGCTGCAGTGAACATGTGTATGCATATGTCTATTCATGTGACAGTTCTTATTTCTTTAGGATATATTTCTAGGCGTGGAATGGCTGGATCGTATGGTATTTCTGTTTCTAGCTTTCTAAGGAAGTGCCATATCATTTTCCAAAATGGTTGTGTCATTTTGCATTCCTACCAGCAGTGCAAAAGAGCTCTGATCTCCCCATAACCTCTCCAACATTTGTTATTTCCAGGTTTTTTTGATTTGTGTCAGTAATGCCAGGGTGACATGGTATCTCATTCTGGTTTTGATTTGCATTTCTCTAATGACTAGTGATCTCGAGCATTTCCTCATATGTCTTTTGGCCACTTGAATGTCTTCTTTGGTGAAGCGTCTGTTCATTTCCTTTACCCATTTTTTGATTGGATTATTTGCCTTTTTGTTATAGAAGTGTTTGATTTTCTTATAGATTTTAGAGATTTGACCTTTGTCTGACTTGTAACGTCCAAATTTTTTTTCCCAGTCTGTAGGTTCTCTTTTTACTCTTTTGGGGAAGACTTTTGGTGAGCATAAGTGTTGAATTTTTAGAAGATCCCAGTTATCTAGCTTGTCTTCTGGAGTTTCTGTGTTGTTGGTTATGGTTTGTATCATGTTAATGCCATGTACTAGGGCCTGTAGCGTTGGTCCTATTTTTTCTTCTATGAACTTTATAGTTTTTGTTTTTATATTTAGGTCTTTGATCCATTTTGAATTAGTTTTTGTATACGGTATGAGGTGTGGGTCCTGTTTCATTTTTTTGCAGATGGA
>NW_004443956.1:20747544-20778386 GCF_000243295.1 Trichechus manatus latirostris | reverse complement strand
CTATTCTTGTGGAACTGTCAATTTCTCTATTCAGTGTTGTTAGAATTTGTTTTATGTATTTTGGAGCCCTGTCATTGGGTGCGTAGATGTTTGTTATGGTTATGTCTTCATGATGGATCATCCCCTTAATCATTATATAATTCTTCTTTGTCTTTTATGGTGAATTTTGTTTTAAAGTCTAGTTTATCTGAGATTAGTATTGCCACTTCTGCTCTTTCTTGGTAGCTGTTTGCTTGATATATTTTTTCTATCCTTTGATTTTTAATAAATTTACATCTTTGTTTCTAAGGTGTGCCTCTTGTAGACAGCATATTGATGGATCCTGTTTTTTTTATCCATTCTGTCACACTCTGTCTTTTTGTGGCTGCATTTAGGCTGTTTACATTGAGCATAATTATTGATAGGTGTGAGTTTATTGCTGTCATTTTTTAGTGCTTTTTTTGTGGTGCTGACATTTTCTTTGTTCGTCTTAATCTCTTGTGCTGAATTCCTTTTGTTTGTGAATCTTTTTTTTAATTTCTTTTTGTAGATTTTGTTTTTACTGAGACTTTATGTTTTTCTTCTTTATTTTGATGAGTAGGTTTGTTGACTTGCTTTGTGGTTACCTTGAAATTTACTCTTATCTTCCTAGGCTTGAACTAGTCTATTATTACTTGGTATCACCTTGCCTTCCTCTCCATTAGAAGGTTCTATACCTACACCATTTATTCCCTCTTGTATTGTTCTGATGTTGTTGTCATTTACAGATTAACTTCTCTGGTTCCCTGTTGTAATTCTTTTGGTTTTGGATAGTTCTTGAGAGTTCATTTCCTAGGTTCGTATCTAGCTGGTACGATCCTGCATCCTAGATTCAGCCTGTGGTCTGATGTTGTTTGTTCTCACGTCGAAGGACTCCCTTTAATAATTCTTGTAAGTTTGGTTTCGTTTCTACATAGTCCCTTAATTTCTGTTCATCTGGAAATGTCAATTTCAGGATCATATTTAAACGAGAGTTTTGCGGGATAAATTACTCTTGGGTGGCAATTTTTTTCATGCAAGGTTTTATACATGTCATCCCATTGCCTTCTTGCCTGCATGGTTTCTGCTGAATAATCCAAGCTTAGTCTTATTGTTTCTCCTCCGTATGTGACTTCTTGTTTTTCTCAAGCTGCTTTCAGGATTCTTTGTCTGGTTTTAGCGAGTGTGATTATGATATACCTTGTGATTTTCTTTTGGAGTCTATCCTATATGAGGTTTGTTGAGCGTCTTGAATGGTCAGCTTCTCATCTTTCATTATATTGGGGGCATTTTCTGTCAGTAGATGTTCAATGATCCTCTCTATGTTTTCTGTTGTCTCCCCCTATTGTGGAACTCTGATCACTCATAAATTTTTGCTTTTGTTTGTATCCTACATAATTCTCAGGGTTTCTTCATTTTTCTTCATTCTTTTTTCTGATTTTTCCCCAGAGTTGTATCCAAGTGTTTGTCTTCAATTTCGCTGATCATGTCTTCCATCGTTTCAAATCTGTTTTTCAGCCCTTCTTTGACACTGTCCATTTCTGAAATCTTGTTTATCTTTTGGGTTTCTAGTTGTTTTTGTATGACTTCTAGTTGTGAATTTATTTTAGCTTTTTTTCATATATTATTTTTCTGAATTCTTCCATTTTTTTTTGTCTGTATTTTCCATGAATTTGTCTGCCTTTTCCGTGAATTTGTCTATTTTTTCCTCATTTTTGTATGATTTTTGCTTCAACTCTTGGATAGCTCTGAATATTAGAGATTTAAATTCCCTATCAGGTAGTTCTAGTTCCTTTTCTTCTCCTGGAAAGTCATCTGGTGTTTTAGTTTGGACACCTACTGGAACCATCCTGTCCTGTTTTTGTATATGTTTTGATATGGTCTGCTGTCTTCTGGACATTTAGTAGTTATTTTCCTCATTTATTGATTGTAGATTTGTTTGTTTCATCCAGCTTTTTTGTTTTATTTGGATATGTCTGAGCAGACAGGCTGTGCATTCTTTATTGTGTGCTCATCTGTGGGTACGATACTTTTCACCTCTTCTCCGATGATCAGGGTCAGTTGTTCAGGTATACAGCAGGGCAGGTTCAGCGGAAGGGGAGTTGCTGGGATGAGTTGTTTGTGGCACGTACTAGGGCCGACAGGGCAGGCTGGGAATCAGTGCAGGGCAGGTTCCTGTAGGCCGCGCTTGTGCTGCTTGCGGGTGTGATCAGTGCACAGTGCAGGTATGCAGGAAGGAATGGGGAGATTGTGATGTGTGGAGCTAAGATGGGTATGGGAAAGAGTAGAGACAGGAGAGAGGAACAGGAGCCAAAAACATACACACAAAGAAACAAACAAAAAAGAGTGCTAATGGAGCTTGCCATTGGAGTGGAGAGATGAGAGACTGAGAAATAGAGAAAAACAAAAAGGAAATAGAAAAAGGGTAAAAGGAAAAAAATGAATAAATAAACATTAGAAGAAAAAAAAAAGCAAAGCCTCTAGGGTTCCCACTGGTGCGGCTTCAAGAACTGGGGAAGTTGCTCCCAGGCTGTGAAGTACAACCTGGTTAGAACGGGTAGAGGTGTTACACAGTACCAGGTATTCAGGAGACAGGAAGAGAATGTAAGTATAGATAGATAAGAAACTGAGAAATGAAGAAAGACAGAAAGGGAAAAAGAGATAAAAGAAAACAAAACAAACAAAAAGAAACTGCGCTTCTGCACAGACTAAGGGAGTACCTCCCAAGCTGTGCAGTATTGCCCAGCTAGAATGGGCTCCCAAGCCGAGAAAAGAAAAAGAAAACACAAACAAACAAGTGACAACAAAACAAATCAAAACAAACAAAAATGCCCTGGGGATCCCACCAGCATGGTAGCATGGGCCAGGAAGTTTCACAGTCAAAAGACGTTTCACAGTGTTTCAGGAAGAAGCAAAGATGGCACACAGAGCCAGGTATTTGAGAGAAAGGAGGGGTAGGTGGTGAGAGGTATGGAAGAAATCAAAAGAAGTGGAAAAAGCAACACCAACAGCCAGCAAGCACTCAGGGAGCCGGCCACTGCAGTTGAGTGGAATTCAAGTGGCAACGGGGTGAAGCTAGTGCTTCCAGGCAAAGAGAATGTGGCTGTAGGAAGCAGAGGAGGCTGAGTAGGTGTGAAGAAGGGTAGGGGATAAGAGAGCATATATCGCTGGTTACCCGGTTGTTCTGTCTCCTGCTGGAAGCTCTGTGAAACTGCTTTCCTGTTCCCCCATTCGCCGATCTCAGATAGGAGTCCAAGATGGTGGATCTGTGCTGCATCAGTTGATAGGGGACCTCTGCATTTATCTTTCCTTGCTCTCTGTTCTCTGTCAGTTTCTTAGTCCACTCGGTGCTTGGCTGAGTTCTTTATCTCTTCATTTGATGCTTAGAGTTTCAGGATTGACATTTTCTCTGTTCAACTTGGTTTTTCGGATCTTTGCTGTGGAGGGATGGCATGGTGCTATAGTGGCATGTTGCCTGGAAGTCCCTCATGTGGTATTTCTACTTGTAATTTTTAAGGAAGTTACATACTATTTTCTAAAGTGACTGTAGGAATTTACATTCCCATCAGCAATGTAAAAATGTCCCAATCCCTCCACAACCTCTTTAACATTTGTTATTTTCTGTTTTTTTGATTAGCGCCAGTAATGTCAGGGTGAGATAATACCTCATTGTAGTTTTGATTTGCATCTCTTTCATGGATAATGATCATGAGCGTTTCATCATGTGTGTGTTAGCCATTTGAATGCCATCTTTGGGGAAGTGTCTGTTCATATCCTTTGCCCATTTTTTAATTGGATTGTCTTTTTTTGTCGAGGTGTTGAAGCTTTCTAGAGATTTTAGAGATTAGACCCTCGTCAGATATGTCATAGCGAAAAATTTTTTCCTAGTCTCTATGTTCTCTTTTTACTCTTTTGGAGGTCTTTTGACAAGCAAAAGTGTTTAATTTTTAGGCAATCCCGTTTATGTAGCTCATCTTCTGATGTCTGTACATTTTTTATTATGGTTCGTATAATATTTATGCCATATATTAGGGCCACTAGCATTGTCTCTATTTTCTCTTCCATGATCTTTATAGTTTTAGGTTTTATATTTGGGGATTTGATCCATTTTTGAGTTAGTTTTTGTGTATAGTGTGAGGTGTGGGTCCTGTTTCATTTTTTTTTCCAGATGTGCATCCAGTTTTTTGAGCACTATTTGTTAAAGAGGCTGTCTTTTCCCTGTTTAATGGACTTTGGCCCTTTGTCAAATATCAGTTGCCCGTAGGTGAATAGATTTATGTCTGGGTTCTCAGTTCTGTTTGATTGGGCTATGTGTTGGTTGTTGTACCAGTACCAGGCTGTTTTGACTACCATGACTGTATAGTAGGTTCTGAGATCAGGTAGTGTAAGACCTCCCACTTGATTCTTCTTCTTCAATAATGCTTTACTTATCTGGGGCCTCTTCCATTTCCATATAAAGTTTGTGATTATTTGTTCCACCTTGTTAAAGAATGCTGTTGGAATTAGGATTGAGATTGCATTGTATCTGTAGATCGCTTTGGGTAGTATTGCATTTTTACAATATTGACTCTATCCATGAACATGGTATTTTTTTTCATTCATGTAGGTCTCTTTTGGTTTCTTGCAGTCGTGTTTTGTAGTTTTCTTTGTATAGATCTTTTATGTCCCTGGTTAGATTTATTCCTAAGTATTTTATCTTTTGGTAGCTCTTGCAACTGGTATTGATTTCCTTTTTAAAGATCTCTTTGCAGGTGTTTAGGAGTCTAACTGATGTTTGCATGTTAATCTTGTATCCTGCTACTTTGCTGAATCCTTCTATTAGTTCCAGTAGCTTTCTTGTGGAATTTTTGAGGTTTTTTAGGACTTCTAGCACAATGTAGAATAAGAGTGGTGTTAAAGGACATCTTTTTCTGGTTCCTGTTCTCAAGGGGAATGCTTCAAGTCTGTCTCCATTGAGAATGATGTTGTCTGTTGCTTTTGTATAAAAGCTTTTTATTCTGTTGAGGATTTTTTTTTCTATTCGTATTTATCTGAAAATTTTTATCAGGAATGGGTGTTGGACTTTGTCAAATGCCTTTTTTGCATTGATTGAGATGATCATGTGATTTCTTTTGTTTTATTTATATAGTGGATTACATTGATTTTCTAATGTTAAACCATCCTTATATACCTGGTATGAATCCCACTAATTTGTGATGTATTATTTTTTTGATATGCTGTTGAATTCTGTTGGCTATAATTCTGTGTCTATATTCATGATGGATATTGGTTTGTAATTTTCTTTTTTTGTGGTGTCTTTGCCTGGCTTTGGTGTCAGTGTTACGCTGGCTTCATAGAATGAATTGAGGAGTAGTCCTTCCTTTTCTATGCTCTGAAATATTTTGAGTAGTACTGGTGTGGGCTCTTTTCTGAATGTTTGGTAGAATTTTCTAGAGAAGGTGTTCAGGCCACTGCTTTTTGTAGGTGATGGTGGTGGGTTTTTTTTTTTTAAATTACTTCTTCAATTTTGTCATTTTTAATGGGTGTGTTTAGTTTTTCTTCCTCAGTTTGTGTTAGTTTAGGTAGATAGTGTGTCTCTAGAAATTTGTCCATTTCCTCTAGGTTCTCAAATTTGTTGGAGTACAATTTTTCATTATATTATGTTTGATCCTTTTTATTTGAGTTGGTTCTGTTGTGGTATCACCCATCTCATTTCTTATTTGGTTTATTTGCTTCTACTTCTGCTTTTCTTTTGTAAATTTGACCAGTGGATTGTCAGTTTTGATGATCGTTTCAAAGAACCAACTTGTTGTCTTGTTGATTCTATTTTTTTTTTCTGATTTCTATTTCATTTATTTCTGCTCTAATCTTTATCATTTCCTGTCTTCCAGTGACTCTGGGCTCTTTTTGCTGCTTTCTCTCTATTTGTTTGAGTTGTAGGGTTAATGTTTTGATTTTGGCCCTTCTTTTTTGATGTTTGCATTTATTGCTATAAATTGACCTCTAAGCAATGCTTTTGTGGTCTTCCAAATGTTTACTAAGATATGTTTTCATTCTCATTTGATTCTATTAATTTTTTTATTCCATCCTTGATTTCTTCTATTGCTCAGTGGTTTTTTAGCAAAGTGTTGTTTAGTTTTTATTCATTTTTTTTCCTTGCTATTCCTGTTATTGATTTCTACTTTTATGGTGTTGTTATCAGAGAAAATGCTTTGTATTATTACGATGCCATGTATTTTGTTAAGGCTTACTTTGTGGCCTAAAATGTGGTCCATTCTGGAGAATGTTCCATGTGTGTTGGAAAATAACGTATACTTTGCTGTTGTTGGGTGGAGTTTGCTATATATGTCTATGAGGTTGATTTGGTTAATTTTGGCATTTATATCTTTATCTTCATTGGCTTTCTTTCTAGATGTTCTGTGCTTCACTGAAAGTGGTGTTGAAGTCTTCTACTATTATTGTTTAACCGTATTTATCTTTTCAATGCTGTTTTTGTTCTATTTATTTTGGAGCCCTGTCATTGGGTGCATATATATTTATTATGTTTATGTCCTTCTGGTGTATTGGCCCTTTAATCATCATTTTGTGTCCGTCCTTATCCTTGATGCTGGATTTTGCTTTAAAGTCTATTTTATCAGAGGTTAATTTTTCCACTCTGGCTATTTTTTGGTTATTGTTTGCCTGATATATATTTTTCTGTCCTTTTAGTTTTAATTTGTTTATGTCTTTGTGTCTAAGGTGTGTCTCTTGTAGACAGCATATAGATGGATGGTGTTTTTTAATCCATTCTGCCACTCTCTATTTCTACTTAAACCATTTACATTCAAGTCATTATCGATAGGTATGAGTTTACTGCTGTCATTTTGTTGTACTTTTTTTGTGGTGTTGACTATTCTGCTTAATTTTCTGTGCTGCATTCGTTTTGTTTATGGATTTGATTTTCATTTCTTTCATTATTGTTGATTTTGTTTTTACTGTGTCTGTATGTTGTTCTTTTTAATTTGAGTGAGTAGATTTGTTAGCTTTCTTTGTGGTTACCTTGAAATTTAGCTTTATTTTCCTAAGTTTAAATCAGTCTTATTTTTTGATAGTGCCTTGACTTCCTCTCCATATGGATGTTCTATAACTATACCATTTATTCTCCCCCTTTTTTTGTTTTGATGTTGTCACCATTTACATATTGACATCTCAGGTTCTCTATGCTCAGTCTTTTAGCTTTGTTTCACTTTTGAGAATATTTTTCCTGACTTGGTATCTGGTTGATTTGTTCTGCGTCCTAATCTTGGATTGTTGTCTGATGTTGTTAGTTCCTAACCAAAGGACTTCCTTAAATATTTCTTGTAAGTTTGCTCTGGTTTTTACAAATTCCTTTCATTTCTGTTTATCGGGAAATGTTCCTAATTTTGCCATTGTATTTGTGAGACAGTATTGCTTGATTTATAATTTTTGGCTGGCAGTTTTTTCCTTCAAGGTTTTGTATATGTCATCTCATTGTCTTCTTTTCTGTGTGGTTTCTCCTGAATAATCAGAGTTTAGTTTTATTGGTTCTCCCTTGTAGGTGACTTTTTGTTTTTTCCTTGCTGCTCTCAGAATTCTTTGTTTTTGATTTTGTCAAGGTTGATTAAGATATGTCTTGGTGACTCATTTTTGGGTCTATCCTGTATGGGGCTCATTGAGCTTCTTGGTTGAATATCTTCTCGTCTTTTGTGATATTTGGGAAGTTTTCTGCCAGAAAATCTTCCAAAATTCTCTGTGTGTTTGCCATTGCCCTTCACTGTGTTTTGGAACTTCAATCACACGTAAATTTTTCCTCTTCATAGTGTCCCAGATAATTCTCATGCTTTCTTCATTTTTATGTATTTATTTTTTCTGATTTTTTCTCAAATTGGTGTCAAGGGATTTGTCTTAAATTTCACTAATTCTGTCTTTCATTGTCTCAATTCTGCTCCTATGTCCTTCTGTTGAGTTGTCTATTCCTGAAATTTTATTGTTAATCTTTTGGATTTCTTGTTGCTGTTTTTGCATGGTTTCTAATTGTATACTTTGTCATGTTATTCTTGTATTATTTTTCTGAATTCTTCATTGCTTTGTTTTCCTTGATTTTGTATGTGTTTTCGTTCATTTTGTCTGTTTTCTTTGGTTTTGTCTGTGTTTTCCTTGATCTCTTGGTGATCTCTCTATATTAGTGTTTTGAATTTTTTACCAGGTAGTTTCATTACCTCTTCTTCCTCTGGAAGGTTTTCTGGTTCTTTATTTTGGTTGCTTGCTGGAGCCATCATATCATGCTTCTTTATGTGATGTCATATTGTCTGTTTTCTCCGATGCATCAAGAAGTTATATTTATTTATTGTATATTGTTTGTTGCCACTTAATTTTTTTTTTTTTTTAGTTTTGATATATCCTAGGCTTGGCATATATGCTACTCTGATCACTAATCTGGTCATGTTGAAGCTCTCACCTCCTGTCTCCAGGTGGGTGGAACAGTAGCTGGGTGAGTGTGGCTCCCTGTTCACTGGTCTTGCCGGCCTGCTGAGGATGTAGGTGGAGTTTCTGATGAGGTGATGTATCTGTCCTGCTGGTCACTTGGATGTTGGTGCAGGGGGGCACTCCCCCTGGTCATTGGGTTGGGTGTTGTGTGTGTACTCTGCTGCTTGCTGGTTGGTTGGGGACAAATGTACCCAGGTCATTGCTCACAGGTAGGTGGTGTGGTGACTCTGACCAACAGTCCTGGGTGATCAGGGCCACATGGGGGTGTTCATAGCAGGCACAAGCCTCTGGTTGCAGAAGGGGAAATGCTGGGGATGAGGAGGGGGGAACATCTCCTGCCCATGGGTTCCTGGTTGAGGGCATGCTCCTGTCTACTATACCTCATCATGAGGGAGGTTGTGCAGTTGGTCCTCAGGTGTCTGGTGCCATTAATTGGAGGGAATAGGGGCTCCAATGGCTGGAGGGAATAGGGGCACGAATGGCCCTCAGGCTTGCAGAGCAGGCAGCTGGATAGAGTGGGTAGCACCACTGGCCCTCAGGGCTCCAGCATGGTTGGCTCAGCTACTGGCTTAGGGGCTGGAGTAGTGATAAAGCCACCAGACTGCAGTCATGAGCATGGAGAGGGAATGGACGGGGCAAGAGAAAGTGCCCCCCCAGGCCTGTCGACCTCTGGCATGGGGGCCTAAGGTGGGCATTGTGGGGGGGTGGCTGCAGTTAACTGTCACAGGACAGGAAGCACTCTTGCCTGACTCTGGCCGTGATTGCAGTCGCTCCTGCTTGGTTGCACCAGGTGAAGTGGGTTTTTGCTGGGAATGCTGCTTGCTTTGTCTCAATATGGCTGCACTGTGCAGGCTTGGCCAGCAGTGCACTTGCTCAGGCAACCAGAGGGGCAGAAGGTGCTGCATGTCTGTGGACTCCTGGCACCAGTGGCTAAGAGAATGGGCGGGTGCTTCTAGACTGAACTGTGAGCTCCTGGTTTAAAGGGTAGGGCAGTGTCAGATGCTACAAGATTGCAGCTGCGAGCAGGGAGGGGGGATGGGCGAAGAGGGTGGGAGTGCCCCCACGACTGTGAACCTCCCACATGGGGGGCTTGAGTAGGTGTGGTAGGTAGGGTGCATGTACTCAACCTTCACTGGGTTGGAAATACTCCTGCCTGGCCCCTGACATGCATGTAGAGTTGCTCCCACTTGGCTGCAGTGAAGTGGGCTTTGGCTGGGAACGCTGCCTGCCTTGTCCCAATACGGGCATGCTTTGCCAGCTCAACCAGCAGGGCACTGACGCAGGTGACCAGAGGGGGTAGAAGGTGCTTCAAATCCATGGACCCCTGGCACTAGTGGCTGGGCGAAGAGAAATGCTCCTTCAGACTGGACCATGAGCCCCTGGCTTAGGGGGCATGGCAGGTTGAATGGGACTCGCCATGAGCAGGGGGAGGGGTTGGACAAGGAGAGTGGGAGTACCCCCCAGGCCCATAGACTTACAGCATGGGGGGTTGAGGTGGGTGTGATGGGTAGGGTGTGTGCAGTCAACCTTCACAGGGCTGGAAACACTTCTGCCTGACCCCTGGTGTGCACGCAGAGTCACTCATCTTTGCTGCAGCAGGTGAAGTGGGGTTTGGCTGGGAATGCTGCTTGCTTTGTCTCAGTATGTCCACATTGTGCAGCTTTGGCTAGCAGAACGCTGGCAATCCATAATTTTCCATTTCCACTGTTTTTGAATTGTCTCCTTCCACTGTTGCTCAGTCTGATTCTTCTTTGATGCTTAGGATTCCTAAATTGTCATATATATCTGATTTACTTGTTTATTTTGGGTCTTTGTTGTAAGAGGGATGACATGAAGCATCTGACTACTTTGCCACCTTGAACTGCCTCCCCTATTTATTATGTCTTTAGCTGTTTGTGCTTTTGTTGTTATGTTAGATAACCCATTGTTAAAAGCTATGCCCAAAAGCATTGCCTCTGCATTTTCTTCTGATAATTTTATAGTTTTAGTTTGCACATTTAGGTCTTTAATCCATTCTGAATTTGTTTTTGTGGATGCTCTGAGGCATATATCCTGTTTCATTTTTCTGCATGTAGAAATCCAGTTTTCCCAATACTGTTTATTGAAGAGACTCTTCCTTCCCCATTGTATGGATTTAACACCCTTGTCAAAAATTAGTTGACCATAGATATGTGGCTTTTTATTTCTGGACTCTTACTTCTATTACATTGGTCTATATGTCTATTGTTATACCAGTACCAGGCTGTTTCAATTACTACTGCTCTATAATATGTTTTAAAATCAGGAAGTGTGGGTCCTCCTACTTTGTTCTACTCTTTCAACATTGCTGTAGCTATTCAGGGCCTCTTGCTATTCCACATAAATTTGAAGATTGTTTTTTCCCATTTTCGTAAAGAAGGCTGTTGAAATTTTTATTGTGATTCTGTTATATCTATAGATCACTTTGATTAGTGTTGACATCTTAACAATATTACGTCTTCCAATCCATGAACATGGAACATCTTTCCATTTATTTAAGTTTTCTTTAATCTCTTTCAGCAGTGTTTTATAATTTCCATTGTATAAGCCCTTCACATCTGTGATCAAGGTTGTGTGTCAACTTGGCTGGGCCATGATTCTCAGTGGTTTGGCAGTTACTGATGTAGTTTCACAGTTGTATAATGATGTGATCATTTCCATGATGACATTTGATATAATGTGGTCACCTCCATGATAGTATCTGCTGTAAGTAGCCAATCAGTTGAAAGGGAGTTTCTTGGGGGTGTGGTCTGCATCCAATATAGGTGGACTTCCTGGCAAGACTCGTGGGCTTTTGCTCACTCTGGATCCTACAGCTGGCTACAGTTCATCTGACCTCTGGTTCTTGGGAATTGAGCTAGCAGCTTACCTGCTGTCTTGCCTGCCGATTTTGGGATTAATTGGTCTTCGCAGACTGTGAGCCAGAGCCCTGCTGTCTGACTTGCCAATCTTGGGTTCACCAGCACCTGCAGCTACATGAATCAGGAGACACCTCCAGCCTGACCCATTGACTTGGGACATTCCAGCCTCTACAATCACATGAGCCTTTTCCTTTGTATAAATCTCTCTCTTTATGTATTTATATGCTTTACTAGTTTTGCTTCTCTAGAGAACCCAGCCTAAGGCAATGTCCCTGGTTAGACTTATTGCTAGATATTTTATTCTCTTGTGCTATTGTAAATGGAATTGTTTCCCTAATTTCCCTTTCAAATTTCTCAATACTGGTATATAGAAACAACTGATTTTTGTTGGTTGACCTTGTACCCTGCAACTTTGCTAAATTCCTCTATTGGCTCTAAAAGTTTTCTTGTAGACTCTTGGGAATTTTCTATATATAGGATGCTATCATCTGTGAATAGAGACTATTTTACTTTTTTTCCAATCTGGATATCCTTCGTTTTTCATGTCTTATTGCTCTGGCTAGAACCTCTAATACAATATTAAATAGAAGTGGTGAGACTGAGCACCCTTATCTTGTTCCCTATTTCAAGGGGAAAGCTCTCAATCTTTCTCCATTAAGTATAATGTTGTCTGTTGGCTTTTCATATGTGCCTTGAATCATATTGAGGATTTTCCCTTCTATTACAATCTTTTTTAGGGTTTTCATCAAGAAAATGTGTCGAATTTTATCAAATACTTTTTTTTTGCATCCACAGAGAGGCTCATGTGGTTCTTCTCCTTTGTTTTATTTATGTGGTGTATTATGTTGATTGTTTTTCTAATGTTGAGCCATGCCTACATTCTTGGAATAAATAACACTTGGTTATGGTATATGACCCTTTTAGTATGCTGTAGGATTCTGTTCGCTAGTATTTTGATGAGGATTTTTGCATCTATATTCATAAGAGATATTGGCCTATAGTTTTCTTTTCTTGTGGTGTCTTTGTCTGGTTTTGGTATTAGGGTTATGTTTGCTTCATACAGTGAATTAGGGAGTATTCCTTCCTTCTGTATCTTTTGGAAGAGTTTAAACAGTATTTGATATGAATTCTTTTCTAAATATTGGTAGAATTCCCCAGTGAAGCCATCTGGTCCAGGTTTTTTTTTTTTTTTTTTTTTTTGGAGAGGGTGATGGGGAGATTTTCAATCACTGATTCTATCTCTTTACTTGTTATGGGTCTGTTGAGACTTTCTATTTCCTCTTGAGTCTGTTTGGGAAGGTTGTGCACTCCTAAGAATTTGTCGATTTCATCTAGTTATCCAGTTTGCTGGGGAGCATGTTCATAATATTGTGTAATAGTTCTCTTTATTTTTGTCAAGTTTGTTGTGATGTTCTCTCTTGCATTTTGTATTTTGGTTATTTGCATCTCTTCTTTTCTTTGTCAGTCTAGCTAATGGCTTGTCAATTTTATTGCTCTTTTCTAAGAACCAACTTCTGGTTTTGTTGATTCTCTTTAATATTTTTGTGTCTTCAATTTTATTTATTTCTGCTCTGATCTTTGTTGTTTCCTTTCTCCTGGTAGGCTTAGTCTTAGTTTGCTCTTCTCTTTCTGGTTCCTGGAGTTGTTAAGTTTGCCTGTTGATTTGAGATCTTTCTTTTTTTTTTCATGTAATCATTTATTGCTGTAAGTTACCCTCTGAGTACTGTCTTCACTGCATCCTGTTTTTGATATGTTGTGCTTTCATTTTCATTTGACTCTAGAAAATTTTTTATTTCTTCCTTGACCCATTGGTAGTTAAATCGTGTGTTGTTTAATTTCCATATGTTTGTGTATTTTCCAGTGATTTATTTCTAGCTTCACTCCATTGTGGTCATAGAAAATAGTTTGTATGATTTCAATCTTTTTAAATTTATCAAGACTTGCTATGTGACCTAACATGTGGTCTGTCCTCGAGAACGATCCATGTATGTCTATTAATTTTTGAATGGCTGCTAGACATTGCCATTTTATATGCTTAACTCCTGTATTTTCTTGTATTCATTCGGAGAGAGTTGGTGTTTTTCTTACCAATAAAAAGATTACCTGTAGTTTAGTTTCATCCTTTTGAGGCTTGTTTTTAACCTCTTTTATGGCAAGTCTTGAGTTGTCTCTACTCAAGGGCTAACTTATTCTCATTTCTTAGCTTTTTTTTTTTTTTTTTTTTTTTTTTTTTTTGTGGTCTTTATGGAATGCTCCATGTATAAAACATGAACTCTTCACCCTTGCTAACAGGAACTTAAATAATTCCTAGCCCTGTGTGACCTCTAAGAATTATTTGTCTTAGATTACTGTAATTTTTCCTTCTCCAGAAGTTGTTCCTTGTAGAATTTTACACTCACATGCATAGATTTGTATTTGGCCAAAGACTCAAGGGACCTGTATGGAAACTTACTGAACTCTTTCTCTGCATTACTCCCTTCTTTCAGGTACTCTGCCTCAGAAATTATGGCTCAGCTTTCCCAAACTCTATAATCTATTTAATCATCTTACTCATATTACAGATTTGGCTTTCTGTTATTTGTGCTGCAGTCCAGAATTTGCCTCTAGGTAGAAAACTTGAAAAGTCATAAGGCTCACTTTGGTTTTTCATTTCTTTCTGTTGTCACAGTCTTGCACTGCTTGTTATCCAATATCTGAATATAATTATTTTCTATATTTTCCAATCTCCTTTTTATTATTGCTGGGAGATAATTTTTGGACCTAAGTAATTTCCTATGGCCTATGTAGAAGTCCTCCAGTATTATTTTACTTTTAAAACTGAACTTCGCACTTTATTTGGGTTTCACCAGTTTTCTCCTACTGTCCTCTTTCAGCTCCAGGATCTCATTCAGAATACCACATTACATTTGGTTGTCATGTCTTCTAGCCTCCTGTGGTCTATGACAGGTTCTCAGGCAATCCTTGTCCTTGATGAACTTGAGAGGTTGGAAGAGTCTTGATTAAGGGTTTTGCAGAATGACCTTTAATTTGGGTTTGTCTGGTGTTTTTATCGCGGATAAACTAGAGTCACAAGGTTTTGGGAAGAAGACCACAGAAGTGAAGTGACAGTCTCATCCCATCATATCAAGGATACATGCTATCAACATAATTTATCACTGATGATGTTAACATTGATCACCTGGTTGAGGCAGTGTTTACCAGGTTTCCCGCTGTAAAGCTCCTTTTGTCCCTTTTTATACTTTACTTTTGGTTGCAAGTCACTAACTACAGCCCACATTCAAGGAGAGGGAGTTAAACTTCACCTCTTGAAGGAGGAGTCCCTACATAAATTATTTAGAATTCTTCTGTAAAGAAGATATGTTATTTGCTTATTAATTAATTAATTCAGTCAATTATTCATTTATATCCATATGGGATTGTGTGTGTTTATTATATACTTTGGGGTATAATACATTATACATTATTTATTTTGTTGCACAAATTGTTACAGATTTGACCATTGGGGGCTCTTTCAGGTTGGCTCTGTGTTCCCTTAACATATCCCCTCCTTTTTTGTTTTTTGAGTACTTTCTTACTTTCTGGCACTGCAAGGTGTTTCAGGGTCATCTTGTATATTTCTTGCCCCAGTACTATAATCAGTCATTTCTCCAAGGAGTCCTGGTTTCTTTTATTGGAGAATGGTATTAGAAATCAAGATATGGATGCTGGATGTTCATTATTGCTTTTTTTTTTCTTTTTAAAATAAAACCCCAAGAAGTGGTAATTGTTAGTGATTAAATATCTCATCAATGATCACACAACAGGAAATAGCAGAACTGGCATTTGAATCTAAATCTGCCAGTATCCAAAGCTCCATGCTCTTAACTTCTTTGCTAAACTCTATTCCTTTGGTATTCATTTTAAGAGATAATCCATTTTTTGCAAGGTCAGTAGACTCATTGTATACAAAGGACACAACTTGAAAATAGAACATCTACTTTCTCCACCCAGAATTTACAAATCTGTTTAAAGATGAATCACTTCTATGTTGTTGTTGCTAGTTGCCTTCAAGTCGATTCTGACGCATGAGTACTCCATGTGTGCAGAGTAGAACTGCTCCTTAGGGTTTTCAGGGCTCTCACCTTTCGAAGAAAATCTCCAGGCCTGTCTTTCAGGGTGCTTCTGGGTGAGTTTGAACCAAAAAACTTTCGACTAGTAGTCGAGTGCTTAACCATTTACACCACCCGCAGACTCCCATTTCTGAGTTAAACGGTTAACTATAGATGACCAGTAGCAGCACCTCGGACTAAACTTATACGAGAAAGGATATGCTCAAAGTTTTATAAGTCAAGTGGACATAATACTCAGTTTTTAAGAGAAATACTGAAAACTGTTTTTTCACTTTTACATGAAGTATATGATGATAAGATTGTTCCTTTTCCACTTCATTCACTGATACCAGTCATGACCTTAGACAGAATCAAGTCTACCTTTCAGTTTGATCCACAGCCCTTGACTGCCCCAAATAATTTATTTTCTGATTACATAATGATGTAATAAGACATTTTCATTGTAAAACATTCAAACAAAATACAAAGAAGAAATTAAAATTCACTTTAACATCTTGCAATGACAAACATCAACATTTGTTAGATATTCAAACTCATACAATTTTATATAAGTGGATCATTTTAATTTAAATTAAAAATCTTTTAATTTTTGTGCTACCTCCCCTTTCCATTTTTTATCTCCATATCCCTCTGAAATGCTCTCTCCGCTCCATACCACTTTCATACTGTTCTCCGTGCATACATAATAATTTGCAAATATGTTGGCATATATATTTTAGTTCATTGTTTTATGTACATGTGTTTGTATTATATACATTTCTCTAAACTTGTCTTTTAATATATTTATATATAGTTCCTATAATAAATACAGAATAAACAAATAAACAAATAGTAAAATAAATCCAAGTCCATTGGTATAGTTTTATATCATTCTTTTTAACGGATTCCATGGCATTGTGCCACTATTTATATACCTAGACCCAATTTTATTTTGTTTTTGATTTTTTTTTCTTTTGGCCCCTGAAAACTAGGCCTCATTAAGACCATTGTACATCTGTTTTATGTATTGGTGCTTTTAGCTTTTCGGGATGCAAAAGGCACACACACACACACACACACACACACACACACACACACACACAGAGTGTTCTTCTATATAGTGCTAGGTTATGGAAATTTCTATTTTACATCTCTGTATCTTTTTTTAAAGCATAGGTGATTGTTAAATTTCATAAAATTCTTTTTCTGAAACAACTGAGAAGATAATATGGTTGTTCTTCATTAATCTGTTAGGTTAATTTGGTATGTTATCTTAGTAGATATTCTGATGTTGAGTGATTTTACATTTCTAAGTTAAACCCTTCTTTCTCATCATAAATTGTATTTATGCACTGCTGATTTTGCTATTTGTTTAATATTGTATTTAGAATTTTGCATTTATAATCATAGGGAGGAATAGCGTTATGACTTTGTTCTTGTATTGTCTTTGTCTGGTTTCATTATTAATGTTTTACTAGCTTTATTAAATGAGTTGAGTAATGTTCCTTCTTATTCTTTCATCTAAAAGATTATGTGCAAGTATTTTTCTTCTATTCTTAGTTGTCATGAATGGGCATTGACGTTTTCAAATGTTTTTTCTGTATCTTATTTGATTATTATAAAGTTTTCCCTTATTAATCAATTAATACGATGAATGATATTTAAAGATTCTTGTGATAAACCTACTTTGATAATACAAAATTATCTATTTTATACATTGATAGATTCAGTTTGCTAGTATTTTCTTTAAGGACTTTGCCTTTATGATCATTAGCAAAATTGTCCTGTCAATCTCTTTTCTAGTACTGCCCTTGTCTGCCCTTGTTTTGAATCAGTATTTTACTGGACTTACAGAATGAGTTGAGGGGAATACTGCTTTTTCAGTTCTCTGAAAGACTAAGTATCTCAAAGTTTTGCTAAAAGTCCTCTGTAAATTTAACTGTGTTTTTTGGTGGGGGGCAGGGGGCAGCAATTTTGAACTACTGATTCAATTTCTTTAAAGATTACTAGTTTATTTAGGTTGTCAATGTCTTTTTCAGTCACTTTTATTAATTTAAATTTTAATAGAAAGTTGTTTAACCCATTGCCATTGGGTCGATTCCAACTCATAGCAACCTTGTAGGACAGAGTAGAGCTGCCCCATAGGGTTTCCAAGGGGTGACTGGTGGATTCGAACTGCTGACCTTTTGGTTAACAGCCAAGCTCTTAACCACTGCCCCCCAGGGCTCCAGAAAGTTGCTTGCTTTATCTGATTTTTCAAATAAATTGAATTGGTGTTAGTCATCATATTCTCTGAGGTTGTTTATTCTACTTTGTTTGTGTTGTTTTCCATTTTTCTCTGTTAAAATACTTTAAAAAATTTTTTGAGTTCTAATTTAATTGCAGTTGGGAAGAGAATGTAATCTAGATGATATAAATTATTGAATTATAGTGCTTAGTTAATTTTCATAAATCTTCCATCAGTACTTCAAAAAATGTATGTCATTTCCTCTTTCCTTCCCTTCTTCCCCCATCTGTTCAACCAACCTTCCTTCCCTTCCTTATTTCTTTTTGATGCAGACATCGTTTGTTAATTTTGTTGTTTCAATATTCTATATCCTTACTAGCATTTTTTTTCTGTTATCTGTGAGGTTTTAATAAAGCTGTGGTGTATTCTCTTATAATTGTGGTTTTGTTAATTTTTCTGTTAAATTGTATCAATTTATATTTCAAGATTTTGTTATGTGAATTTTCCTTTTTATCATTATGCAATGTTTCTCTTTATGTCTAATAATACTTTTATCTTAAAATTTGTTTTATGTTAATGAGATATCTTTTAAAAATTAATATTTCCATATAATAGGTTTTCTACCACTTTATTTTCAGCATGTCTGTGAAAAAATGTTTTAGGAATGTCTCTTTAAGCAGTATGCAGCTAGTTTTTGTTTTTTAATCTAATCTTCATGTTTTGATATGAGTTTACTTCATTTATATATACTTGAGTTACTGAAGTATTTGTACTTATTTTAATCATTTTATCTCATTTTTAATCTATACCAACTTTTTTCTTTGCTTCATTTTTTCCTCTTTTATGATTTTTGCTGTATTGATAAAAATTTTCACATTTTTGCTCCTTCTCCTTTTTATTTTCTGGGTAAATTAGAAAGCTATGAATTACATTTATATTCTTTTAATATAAACCTCTAATTATTTAACATGTTTTCTTAAATATTTTCTATCAATATCTAAAGTTAACTGGTACTTCTTTTCTTCTTCTGAACAACTCAAGGATCTTTGCACATTTTATGCTCTGAATATTCTTATTTTTTATAATTGTTTAGTTTTACTTTTGCTTTTATTTCTGAGATGGAAAAATTAATTTCCACTATGACTGCCTATATTTATTAAATTTACTGACATATTTCATCAAATTTAGGAGTCTCTGTTTTTTCTTGGATCCCATGTCGTCTATCTGTGTTCTCTTTCTTACTGATTAAATCTTTTAATGGCTTTTTCTATTAGGCTGTATGGATGGTGTGGTTGTTGAATAATGGTCCTCCAAATATGGCCATATACTAATATCTGGAACCTATGAATGTATTACTGTGCATGATGAAAGAAACTTTGCAGATTAAGATAAAGTTAAGGATCTCGAGATGAAGAGTTTATCATATATTATCTGGTGGGCCAAATGGGGCCAAATTATCTAAGTTATCAAAGGGGTCCTTAAAAGAAGGAAGCAGTAGAGTTAGAGGAAGAGATGTGATGATGGAAGCAGAGGTTAGAGTGATGTACTTTGAAGATGGAGAAAAGACCCACAAGCCAAGGAATTCAGGAAGCCTCTAGATTGGAAACGGCAAGGAAATAGAAGAGGCCACAGAAGGAACAATGCTCTTCCAACACCTTGATTTTTACCTGCAAGATTTATTTGGACTTCTGACTTCCTGAACTGTAAATAATAAATTTATTTTAAGCCACTAAGTTTGTGGTAATTTATTATAGCAGCAATAGGAAACTAATGCATGTGGTAACTTCCCTGCATGTATGTATGTCTGAAAGTGCTTTTATTTTGCTCTCATTCTTAAATAATAGTTTAGCTGGGTATAAATCTCCAGATGGGCTCTTATTTCCTCTGAGTACTTTGAAGATATTAATACATTACCTTTGACATCTTTTGTTGCTGTTATACTAATTATTGTTACTTTATAGGCAATCTATTTACTCTGGTAGTTTTAAAGATTTTTCTATTAACTTTGATATTTTTCAGGTTATCTATGATGTGTCTTAATATAGATTTAGTGTTATTAATTCTGCTGGGTACTTACAGTGCCCTTTTAGCCTGAGTTTAATTTCCTTCAATTTTAGAAAATCTTCAGTCATTATCTGTTCAATTATTGCTTCTTTGCCATTCACTCTAGTCTCTGGTTTGAATTTCCCAATTTATTCTTTATGTTTATGCAGCTCCTTTACATTTTAATTTTTTGTCTCTGAGTTCTATGTTCTGACTTTCTCAGATTTCTTGTTTACTCCCTTTCGAACCACCAGTTCTTGTTTCTTTCTGCTGTTTATTATATCATGATTTTATCTTAGTTTTTATGGATATAATTTACTTTTTTCTGGATCATCCTAACATATTTGTTGAATGGCTTCATCATCCAGAGAGATTTATATTTTGATTGTTGATTATATTAGCTATCTTTTTTATAATTAATTTTTTTCATGTATTGTAGAGTGTTGATGTGTAGATTCATTCTGAGAGGTAATTTTTTTTTTTTTAACCTGCTTTCTCCTGTGCTAACACTTCCTTGTTTGGTCATATTGCTGTTGCTTCTACCCACCAGCCTACTGAGACTTCAGTCTAGAACAAGTCTTGAGTGATTATTTTTTCAATCTGCAAGCCACTGTGTTATTTGTCTATTTCATGCTCATTCACCAAATTATCAGGAGGTTAGGTTCAGTTCCAGGTCATTAGACTTTTATGTCCTCCCTCTTCTTTAGGTTTCCTCCATCTTTGTTTAATCCATAGCTCCAGATAATGCTTGCCAGCAGTTTTTTTTTTCCCCTAGCTTGTTTTTATCAGCTGGGAGTTTCATTCCAGTTCCTGACTTTAAGAAGCTATCCTGACTCTGATCCTTTTCTGTGTGAAGCTTTTTCCCCTGGCTCTTCACAGAGGCTAAATCATTGCTGTCACAGTCTGTTTCCAAACTTGGCTTCCAGAAAGCCTATGTCTTCAATCCTACTCTGAGCTTTATATTTTTCTATCACTTTGGTTAATAGAGCTATTTAGCTAATTTTGAGCTTAATCATGTCCCCCTTTACCCCCAACTTGGTAGATTTTACCCATCATGTTAAGTGTCTGGAGCTGAGAGGGTACTTCAAACCTGGCTCTCCTGTGACATCTTGACTAGAAGCCTCCAAAATAATATTAATTTATTTATCTGTTATCAACTTTTTATTTAGAAAGATTCAAACATAGAGGGAAGATTAAAGAATGACATAAGAAACATTCAGATACCTTCCATATCGATTAATCACTTGTTAACAATTTTGCCAAATTTTCTTTGCCCCTTTGCATATTTACGTACAGTTTCTTTGCTTAACCATTTGAAAGTAATTTCAGACTTTATGGTGTTTCACCCCTTAATACATCAGCATGAATCTGCAATAGGGTCCTTTAGTGCTTTGCAACAACCCAGCTTTTTGATGGATAACAGATGCCATTTTGCAGCTTCCTCATATCGCTATTATGTATAAATGTTTTCTGTCTACTCAAAAGATGACAATTTTAGTAAAAGGGTCTTTCCAGAAATTATAATGAAGTCAACACTCGCATTGTTTCTTGCTAAGTATATGTCTATTTGCTTGTTAAGAACAGGTTCGTGCCATATTTCTCAGTTTTCTTCCCCAGAGACCATGTGTGTATTTTGTTTGTTCCTCTTCAACCAACATATAAATAAATATTTTAAATTGTTAAAAAGTTGTAATAATGTGTTTTTTTAGGCCCATAACTCTAATATTAATATACTTTTCAAATGTCCACTCACTAAATGTGTAGATATGAAATAACCTGAGCATATGATTCAGAAAAATATACTTGGATAAAAATGCCATAGTATTGGCAAAGAAAATATTATTTTAGTCACAAAAAATTAAAAATAATTTTACATCCAAATTGCTGACTGTGTTCCAAATTTCTCACATTTGTGTTTTTATTCTAAAGTTATTTATAAAACATATACTTTTAATTTTTAATTTAGATTTCAACTGTATCTGCTTTATCATTCTTTTGCATTTGGATATGTGTTTAAGAATAGTGGTTCAATGCAACCTGTATTTACACATGTATTTTCTTGTATTCTGTGTAATGAGAAGGAAATGTTTTTGATTATTTAATACGTATGTACCTATATTGCCTGGTATAATCACAAAATATGTAATGAATGCACATAGGTCTGAGTTCAAGGAGACTAAGGAGCTCTGGTGGTACGGTGGTTAAATCACTCAGCTGTTAACTGAAATGTTGGCAGTTGGAACCCACCAGCTGCTCCATGGGAGAAAGATGTGGCAGTCTGCTTCAGTGAAGATTACAGCCTTGGAAACCTTATGGGGCAGTTCTACTTTGTCCTATAGGGTTGCTATAAGTTGAAATCAACTTGATGACAGTGGGTTTGGTTTTGGTTTTAGGAGGTTGTTGAACCAGTTCAGTGATTCTGACCTAACACAAAATCTTGTTCATAGGTAGTCAAAACAAACATTTATTAAGTTAAATTAATGAGTAGATTCTAGCAGTTGAGTTGGAGTGTTTACTGTAAAAGGAATAGTGGAAATGCAGGGCCAGGGCCTTTCCCTTTCAGTTCAGTTTTCCTCTTGTATATTGTTGTATAGATTGCATTCTTACCCTACTTCTTCACTACTCTCTATATCCACACGTGACTTTGCAATTTCACCCACTTAAAGGGCGGTGTGTATTTCCCTGCCCCCTGACTTTGGGTTCAGCTTTGTGACTTGCTTTGCCCAACAGAATGAGGCAGATGTGATGGTATGTCAGTTAAAGCTTGGGACTTAAGAGATCTTATGTACTTCTGCTCACTATCTAGCACTTCTTTCTTTGCTTTGGGAACTCGTCCAGGATAGCCGACTCTTCCCAGGAAGAGACACAAGCAGTAGAGAGCTTAGCCTCTCTAGCTGAACCCAGCCTAGATCATCTGACCTCTAGCTGACCTTCAGCTGTATGAGCCAAATGCTTATTGTGTGCTCCTGAAGTTTTGTGATTATTTGTTATGCAGCATTATTGCACCTATAGATATCTGTTACAGTTTTCAAGGAAGGCTTGAAACTCCAAGATACTGTCTTTGTTTTAACATGATACAAAATGTAGTAATTAATGATGAAACATGCTATTTCATTTTGATAGTATTTGCAATAAAAATAATCTAAGTACTGTAAACATGGAAGCGTCCTTACGGTAGACTTTAGACTGAAAACCTTTATTTTGAAGACAAGGAAACAGCCATAACAAGTTAATGACAACCAGAGCTAGGGCTGGAACCCTAATCTCTGGACTTTTGGTCCAAGGCTATTTCTTGTACACCTAGACTTTTTTTTTTTTATAATGAATAAAACTATAAGACTTCACATTTGTATGTCGTATATGCCAAGTGATAAGTTAAAACATAGGCACTTTGAACATTGAAAAAGTTTTGGTATTTAAATTGTATCAAATAGGCTCTTTGCTGATTCATCAAGCCTCAGATTTTAACTGAGAAGTGGTAGGACTGCTGTTAATTCATGTGTTCGTAGGCACAAGATGTCACTATTGTGCTTACTGTAGAGATAACATTCTTGTTGCAGTTTTAATGCCTTTAATGATTTGCCTTTTTAGCCCAGAGTGAACTAATCAGACAGCCTGTGCTAGAGCATAAATCATAGCATAGTCCTGGGAGAACCTCAGGTGAAATAAATCAAGGAATTTTTTTTTCAATCAGCTCTTCAATCACTCTTTTTAGTCACGTAGAAAATATGGTCCATGTTGTTTTTACAGTTTGATAGTAAGATGTTTAACATCAATGTGGGAGATTAAAAATGACAAGTTATGTGGTGAAGAGTGTGAAAAGGTGTTTACACTGACATGTAATATCTAGGTTGATCTACAACTCAATAATAGATACCATAAATCTCATAGCAGGCCCACAAAATTGTGCATTACATAAGCTAATATCGTGGGTCAACATATTCAAATGTTATATGCTGTCCCATGTGTAGGAAGATGATAATACTGATCTGTCATCAGTTAGACATGCACTTTGAGCTAGTGTCTCCCTTCTGTTCGAGTGACTGGCTGCCAGCGTTCACCCTTCTCACCCTTTGTTCCAAATTTAATATTTTTGATATATGTACTTGTGTATCTAATATCCATTCATTTGCTCAGTGTCTACTTTCAAAGAACTAAAGCTTGTTTTCCTGATTATGTGAATGGTAAACAAATAGTTTTATTCCACCTCTGGTTCCAAACATATTTCAATTCTTGTAAGAGAACTGTAGATAGCAGATTTTTTAAAATTTTATTTTAAAATGAAACTTTAAATATTAGGTAAAACACTAATGTAAAAACCAAACTGAAAGACCACCAAGATTATTAAAATTATATGTAAAGTAAAAAAATAACTTCACTGTGACTGAGAGCCTGTAGAGCTTCTTACAAGTTCTCACGCTTCGTTCTTTTAGGGACCATCCTTCCCGGTTTTTCTTCCAAACAAACACAAAACTCTGTAAAACAAAATCAACACTTAACTAGACTTGTACACAAACACACAACATTTTCTGCTTCTCAACTATGTTACAGATTAATGTTTTGCAAATTGGGATGGAGAATGAGTTTGTGCCAATCCATATTCTTTTTTTTATTGTACGGTAAGTGAAAGTTTACTATTCAAGTTAGTCTCTCATACCAAAATTTATACATACATTGTTATATGACCCTAATTGCTATCCCTATACTGTGACAGCACACTCCTCCTTTCCACCCCTGATTTCCCATGTCCATTCAACCAGCTCCTGACCCTCTCTGCCTTCTTATCTCACCTCCAGACAGAAGCTGCCCATTTAGTCTCATGTATCTACTTAAGGTAAGAAGCACACTCTTCACGAGTATCATTGTATGTCCCACAGTCCAGTCCAATCTTTGTCTGAAGAGTTGGCCTCAGGAGTTGTTTTAGTTCCGGGTTGACAGTCTGGGGCCATGCTTTCTGGGGTTCCTCCAGTCTCAGACCATTAAGTCTGGTCTTGTTACTAGAATTTGAGTTCTGCACCCCACTTTTTTCCTGCTCCATCAGGGACTCTCTGTTGTGTTCTGTGTCAGGGCGGTCACTGATGATAGCCGGGCACCATCCAGTTCTTCTGGTCTCGGGCTGATGAAGTCTCTGGTTTATGTGGCCCTTTCTCTCTCTTGGGCTAATACTTCCCCTGTGACTTTGGGGTTCTTTGTTCTCCTTTACTCTAGGTGGGTTGGGACCAATTGATGCATCTTAGATGGCCGCTTGCTAGCTTTTAAGACCCCAGACGCCACTCACCAAAGTGGGATGCAGAACATTTTTTTAATAAACTTTGTTGTGCCAGTTGACCTAGATGTCCTCTGAAAGCATGGTCCCCAGGCCCCCGCCCCTGCTACTCTGTCCCTGGAAGTATTTGGTTGTATTCAGGAAACTTCTTAGTTTTGGTTTAGTCCAGTTATGCTGACTTCCCCTGTAGTGTGAGCTGTCCTTCCCTTCACCTACCAATCATGTTCTTTTGCACTCTACTGTTTTTGATACTAATAGGAAGTACTTATGAAATAATGACCCAGGTTAGTAGTGGGATCCTAGTTGACAAATAGTTTTTAAATTTTTTTGCTTATATTCACATAAACGAATATTTGCATTTCACAGCAAAATGATAGCTGCTATGTTGAATATAAAAGGAGTGTAAGCCGTGGCTACTATTCCAAGAAGATTTGGGGAAACAATAAATACAATTATCATGTTATAACCAACTGAACTGGATTAACCCCATCTATAAAATAAAACTATATGACCATAGGTAAGATAGTGACTGTAAAAAAATTAGAAGTTTGGCTGATAGCTGTTGTAATGTTTTTTAAACTTAATTTCAAAATAGTTTGTAATGTAAAGATTTCTAGGCCAGGGTAATACTTCCATTGCATTTTACTTTTATCGTTTCCAAACTCTCCACCTCGAAACTTTATTTAAGATGACTGGAGTTGTCGAAGCCCCTGTAATATCAGGCCTGACTCTCTGTATTCATCTGTTTGGCCTAGCCTTGATGCCTGGGGCATAGCAGAGCTCTGTCCAAGCCCCTTGCTGGCCTGACACCACCACCTCAGGAGGAGACCCCATCCATGCTTCTGACTCTCTGCTTTATATAGCTGCTATGTGAAACCTGGGGATTTCCACATTAATTGCTCTTAAATATTCAGTGAACAGGGTGTCTTCTAATCTGTCTGGTGGTCTATTCCTACCTGTCTTCCTCTTCTGACTTTTCATGATATGTTCACAGGTCTGGGAGTTGCAAACTGGTCCTCAGTGTCTCATCTTGTCCCATATATATCAGCATTATAAATCCACATTTATGAAGCATTTGTGATCCTATTTCCTAGTTTCCTGAATGGTACTTAACAGTGAAACATTAGAGGAAAATTTTATTAAAAACATGAAAAACCATGAATGCCCAGGAATCCCATTATTATTTAATGCTTTTCTGAAAATTCTCACAATTGCAAAAATGACATGATAATAAGAATAAATTTTCTAAAATAGATAAATGAATCATCATTTAAAGTGTTAGGATTGAAAACTTTGAAAGGAATCAAAAACAAATGGATTTAATGAGTAAAGTTGCTGGATAGATAATAAATACACAAATGTCAAGATTATTATTATGTATAGGAATTGTCTTGTGGGTAACATAATGAAATATAAATCCTGTTTATGACAACATGTTTATATACATCTATGAATACTATTAGATATGTGTTTCATTTCCTGACCTACTTACTGAACTTCTAGAGATCTTGCCAGCCTTGTCCATTGTCCTTAGAAAGAACAATCCTACATATCACATGATCCAGACATCTAGTTGCTTTGCTATTCTCACTGTCCTATCCTCACCTCCCAAACCTGACTGGTCCAGGAGTAAAACTTCTAACCCAAACCAGCCACCAACTAGCCAATGACACATCAGATTTTCTCTCTTATGAATTTGAATTAAGAGATACAGGGACTATATAGTTAATTGGTGATGGGGAGCTGAGCTGAACATTTATGCAGAGTAAGGGGTGGAGATGGGTCATGAAAACCAAAGCCATGTGCCAACTAAAATTATGGAGAAACAGAAGCCATGAGTAAGCAGAGAAGGGGGTATGAGGGGAGAAGCATGGGATGGAGCAGATTCATGGAGAAAAGCAGAGATGAGATACCATGTGGAAAGAGGAATGGAAGGAAGAGCCTTGGTTTCTGACTATCTTGTCCCTGTGATCCTTGTTTATATAGTGTTTTCTGTCTTTAAATTACATGGGATGTATTTTTATAATAAAATCTCATTTCTTTTGTTAGTTTGAGTGGCATTTATGCTTATTAAATCCAGTGATTCTTGGCTAAAATAATAACGAGAAGCAAAAAGTAGAACCTATTTGAGGAAAACTACACACTTTCATTAAGAGATAGAGACAAAAAGATAAAATAAATGGAGAAGCATTCTATGTCGACGCATAGAGAGCCTGAATACTATGGAGATGTCAGTATTTCCATATTAATTGTTAGGGTTAAAATAATCAAGGAAAATTGGATTCAGGTCTCTCTTTTTTTTGAGATTGATTAAATCATTTGAAAGTTTATCTGACAGAATAAACCAAATAAGCAATAATACTAATAATAACAACTAGTATTTATTTAATGATTAATATGTTTCAGGTTCCTTTTAACTAATATGCATTAATTAACGGCAAGAAGAATTACCGATAATTATGAAAATCTTTAAAAGCAAGAGTTATAAGCAGAGATTGTTGCTACAAAATATTAAAATATCCTATAAAGGCACTCAATTCAATAATTGTGATGCCTGCTCAAGAAAATAATTTGGAAAGTAGAGAGCTTGAAATGTATTCATTTTGAATTTATTTATATTTATATTTTATATATACATGAGAATGTTATATTTTCTTTTTGTTTATTTATTTTAATCTTCCTTTTTCTTTAAATTGAACTTTAGATGAAGGTTTACAGGACAAACTAACTTCTCATTAAACAGTACATATATTGTTTTATGACATTGGTTAACAATCCCATGACATGTCAGTACTCTCCCTTCTCGACCTTGGGTTCCCTATTAGCAGCTTTCCTGTCCCCTCCTGCCTTCTAGTCCTTGCCCCTGGGCTGGTGTGCCCCTTTAGTCTCGTTTTGTTCTATGGGTCTGTCTAATCTTTGGCTAAAAGGTGAACCTGCGGAGTGACTTCATTACTGGGCTGAAAGTGTGTCTAGGGGCCATTCTCTTGGGGCTTGTTCAGTCTCTGTCAGGCCAGTAAGTCTGGTCTTTTTTTTAAGTCAGAATTTTGTTCTACATTTTTCTCCAGCTCTGTCTGGGACCCTCTATTTTGATCCCTGTCAGAGCAGTCAGAGGTGATAGCCGGGCACCATCTAGTTGTACTGGGCTTGGTCTGGTGGAGGCCATAGTAGTTGGTGGTCTATTAGTCCTTTGGACTAATCTTTCCCTTGTGTCTTTAGTTTTCTTCATTTTCCCTTGCTCCTGAAGGGGTGAGACCAGTGGAGTATCTTAAATGGCTGCTCACAGGCTTTTAAGACCCCAGATGCTACTCACCAAAGTAGAATATAGAACATTTTCTTTATAAACTATGTTATGCCAGTTGAGCTAGATGTTCCCTGAGACCATGGTCTCCACAGCCCTCAGCCCAGTAATTCAGTTCCTAGGGGAGTTTGGATTTGTCCATGGAGTTTCCATGACCTTACCCTGAACAAGTTGTGCTGGCTTCCCCAGTATTATGTACTGTCTTACCCTTCCACCAAGTTACCACTTAGCTATTGTCTATTTGGTGTTTTTCCATCCCCACCCCTCCCCTTCCTCGTAACCAAAAAGACTGTTTCTTTGTGTGTGTAAACCTTTTCATGAGTTTTTATAATAGTGGTCTCATACAATATTTGTCCTTTTGTGATTGACTTATTTAACTCAGCATAATGCCCTCCAGATTCATCCATGTTGTGAGATGCTTCGCAGATTCATCATTGTTCTTTATCGATGCGTAGTATTCCATTGTGTGTATGTACCATAGTTTGTTTATCCATTCGTCCTAGGTTGTTTCCATCTTTTTGCTGCAGTGAACATGGATGTGCAAATGTCTATTTGTGTGACGGCTCTTGTTTCTCTAGGATATATTCCTAGGATAGGATTGTGGATCATGTGGTATTTCTAGCTTTCTAAGGAAGCGCCATATCATTTTCCAAAATGGTTGTAGCATTTTGCATTCCCACCAGCAGTGCATAAGGGTTCCAATCTCCCCGAAGCCTCTCCAACATTTGTTATTTTCTGTTTTTTTGATTCATGCCAGTAATGCCAGAGTAAGATGGTATCTCATTGTGGTTTTGATTTGCATTTCTCTACTGGCTAGTGATTGTAAGCATTTCCTCATTTGTCTGTTAGCCACTTGAATGTCTTCTTTGGTGAAGTGTCTGTTCATTTCCTTCGCCCATTTTTTAATTGGATTATTTGTCTTTTTGTTGTAGAGGTGTGGGATTTTTCAGTAGATTTTAGAGATTAGACCTTTGTCAGATTTGTAATAGCCAAAAATTTTGTCCCAGTCTGTAGGTTCTCTTTTTACTCTTTTGGTGAAGTCTTTTGATGAGCATAAGTGTTTAATCTTTAGATCCCAGTTATCTAGCTTATCTTCTGGAGTTTTTATGTTGTTAGTTATAGTTTGTATCCTGTTAATGCCATGTTTTAGGGTCTCTAGTGTTGATCCTATTTTTTCTCTATGAACTTTATAGTTTTTGGTTTTATATTTAGGTCTTTGGTCCATTTTGAATTAGTTTTTGTGTATGGTGTGAGGTATGGGACCTGTTTCATTTTTTTGCAGATGAACATCCAATTTTGCCAGTACCATTTGTTAGAAATACTGCCTTTCCCCATTTGATGGACTTTGGGCCCTTGTCGACCATCAGGTGACCGTAGGTGGATGGATTTACTTCTGGATTCTCGATTCTGTTTCATTGGTCAATGTATCTGTCATTGTACCAGTACCAGGCTGTTAGGAGTACCATAGCTGTAGAGTAGGTTCTGAGATCAGGTAGTGCGAGTCCTGCTACTTTATTCTTCTTCAATAATGCTTTACTTATCCAGGGCGTCTTCCTGTTTCATATAAAGTTAATGATTAGTTTTTCCATGTATTTAAAGAATGTCGTTGACATCTGGATAAGGATTGTATTGTATTTGTAGTTTACTTTGGGTAGAATTGTCATTTTCACAATGTTGAGTCTATCTATCAATGAGCATGGTATGTTTTTCCACTTATGTAGATCCCTTTGGGTTTCTTGCAGTAGTGTTTTCTAGTTTTCTTTGTATAGGTCTTTTACAATCCTAGTTAGATTTATTCCTAAGTATTTTATTTTTTTAGGGGCTATTATAAATGGTATTGTTTTTCTGATTTCCTTTTTGTCATTCTTCGTTGGTGTATAGGAATCCACCTGATCTTTGTCTACTGATCTTGTATCCTGCTACTCTGCTGAATCTTTCTATTACTTCCAGTAGTTTTGTCATGGAGTCTTTTGAGTTTTCTATACATCATATCGTATCATCTGCAAATAGGGACAGTTTTACTTCTTCATTACCAATTTGGATGCCCTTTATTTCTTTTTCTTGTCGTATTGCTCTAGCTGGGACTTCCAGCACAATGTTAAATAGGAGCAGTGATAAAGGACATCTTTGTCTTTTTCCTGTTCTCAAGGGGAATGTTTTCAGCTTCTCTCCATTAAGAATGATGTTGGCTGTTGGTTTTGTATAGATGCCCTTTATTATTTTGAGGAATTTCCCTTCTATACCTATTTTATTGAGAGTTTTTGTCAGGAATAGGTGTTGAACTTTGTCAAATGCCTTTTCTGTGTTGATTGAGATGATCTTGTGATTTTTTTAAAAACTTTATTTATGTGGTGGATTACGTTGATTGATTTTCTAGTGTTGAACCATTGTTGCATACCTGATATGAATCCTACTTGGTCGTGGTGTATTTTTTTTTTTTTTTTGATATGATGCTGAGTTCTATTGACTAGAATTTTGTTGACAATTTTTGTATCTATATTCATGAGAGATATTGGTCTATAATTTTCTTTTTTTGTGATGTCTTTGCCTGGTTTTGGTATCAGCATTATGCTGGCTT
>NW_004443956.1:20744267-20747444 GCF_000243295.1 Trichechus manatus latirostris | reverse complement strand
CTGAGTTCTATTGACTAGAATTTTGTTGACAATTTTTGTATCTATATTCATGAGAGATATTGGTCTATGTGTTATAATTTCTATATGTAACAATTGGCTACTAATTTTTATATTTTTAAGTCAATGAACTTAGATACACACTTTACACTGCAAATTAATTACATTTAGATAAAGCAAATATGTAAAAAAATCAGAGAATTAGAAAATTGAAAAAGACTATCATAACCTCCTCTCAAGTATTCTCAGAGCCAAACATTCCATTTCAGTTCTGGTTTAGTTATCTATTGCTCTATAACAGAAATATCACAAATGTGTAGCTTTAACAAATAAAAATTTATTTTCTCATAGTTTAGGAGGCTAGGAATCCAAATTCAGGGTGCTGGCTCTGGGGGAAGGCTTTCTTTCTCTGTCTGCTCTGGGGGAAGGTCCTAATCTCTTCAGCTTGTTTTCTGGTTCCTTGGAGATCTCCATGTGGCTTGGCATCTGTCTTCCCGCAACTCTCTGCTTCTCTTGTTTAATCTCTTCTATATCTCAAAAGGGATTGACTTAAGACACACCCTACACTAATCCTTACTCATTAACATAACAAAGACAACCAATTCTCAAATGGAACTATAATCTCAGGCATAGAAGTTAGGATTTACAACTCATATTTTTTGGAGCCACCAATCCTCTGTCAGTTTGTAATACTGTGATGGCTTGCATGCTGCTATGATGCTGGAAGCTATGCCACAGGTATTTTAAATACCAGTAGGGTCACCCATGATTGACAGGTTTCAGCAGAACTGCCAGACTAACAGACTAGGAAGAAGGACCTGCCTACCTTCTTCTAAAAAAACTGGCCAGTGAAAACCTTATGAATAGCAACGGAACATTGTCTGATATAGTGCTGGAAGATGAGCCCCTCAGGTTGGAAGGCACTCAGAATATGACTGGGAAAGAGCTGCTTCCTCAAAGTAGAGTAGACGTTAATGACCTGGATGGAGTCAAGCTTTCAGAACCTTCATTTGCTGATGTGGCATTACTCAAAATGAGAAGAAACAGTTACAAACATCATTAATAATCAGAACATGGAATGTATGAAGTATGAATCTAGGAAAATTGGAAGTAGTCAAAAATGAAATGGAATGCATGAAGATCAATATCCTAGGCATTAGTGAGCTGAAATGGACTTGTATTGGCCATTTTGAATCAGACAACCATATGGTCTGCTATGCCAGGAATGACAAATTGCAGAGGAATGTCATTGCATTTGTCATCAAAAAGAACATTTCAAGATCTATCCTGAAGTACAGCATTGTCAGTGATAGAATAATATCCATACACCTATGAGGAAGACCAGTTAATAGGACTATTATTTACACATCAACCATCAATGCCAAAGATGAGGAAATCGAAGATTTTTACCAACTTCTTCAGTCTGAAATTGAAGAAACATGCAATCAGGATGCATTGATAATTATTGGTGATTGGAAAGTGAAAATTGGAAACAAAGAAGAAATATCAGTAGTTGAAAAATATGGCTTTGGTGATAGAAATGATGTCAGAGATCACATGATACAATTTTGCAAGAACAATGACTTGTTCATTACAGATACCTTTTTTCAATGACATAAACAGTGACTGTGTATGTGGAATTCACTGGATAGAATACACAAGAATCAAATTGACTATATCTGTGGAAAGAGACGATGGAAAAGCTCAATTATCATCGGTCAGAACAAGGCCAGGGGCTGACTGTGGAACAGACCATCAATTGCTCAAATGCAAGTTCAAGCTGAAGCTGAAGAAAATTAAAACAAGCCTACAAAAGCCAAAGTACAATCCTGAGTATATTCCACCTGAATTTAAAGACCATCTCAAGAATAGATTTGACGTATTGAACACTAATGACTGAAGACCAAATGACTTATAGGATGACATCAAGGACATCATGCACGAAGAAAGCAAAAGGTCACTAAAATACAGGAAAGAAAGAAAAGACCAAAATGGATGTCAGAAAAGACTCTAAAACTTGTTCTTGAATGTAGAGTAGCTAAATCAAATGGAAGAAATGATAAAAGAGCTGAACAGAAGATTTCAAAGGGAGGCTTGGGGAGACAAACTTAAGCTCTATAACAAAAAGTGCAAAGATCTAAAGGTAGAAAACCAAAAGGATTGTTCAAAAACATGCCAGATATCCTAGTTCATCACTTAACAATTCTACCTTTCACCAAACATTTGAACATAATTCAGACAAGTTCTTTCCCACTGTATAAAAAGCATTGCCCTTCTTCCATTGTCCAATCATATGTTCATCATTTCCTTTTAAAGCTTCACCAGAAGCACATTTAACATCCCCATTTCTAGCAACATACTGTTCTGGCACCATATGTAATCTTTAAGCCAACAGAGACTTTCTGTATGGCTTTCCTGACTTCTTTCTGACCCCTAACCATAATTGCCTTTGACGTCCATGATTCTAGTCTCTTCGAGGCAATCTAATCTTTGACTATTAGTCACCTTAAAAGTCTTCCAGCCCAATTCCAAAACCACTTCCACATTTTAGTTGTTTGTTAGAACAGCACCCCACACTTCTGGTACCAAATTCTGTCTTATTTATCTAGTGTTGCTATAACTTAAATAATCACAACTGGGTAGCTTTAACAAACAGACATTTATTTTCTCACAGTTTAGGAGGCCAGAAGTCCAAATTCAGGGCACTGGCTCTAGGGGAAGGCTTTCTTTTTCTCTCTCAGCTCTAGGGGAAGGTCCTTGTCTCTTCAGCTTGTTTCCTGGTTTTTTGGAGATCTCCATGTGGCTTGGCATCTGTCTTCCCCCATCTCTCTGCTTCTCTTGTTTAATCTCTTTTATATCTCAAAAGAGATTGACTTAAGACACACTCTACACTAATCCTTCCTCATTAACATAACAAAGAAACCCATTCCCAAACGGGATTACAGGCAGTCCCAGATTATGAACTAGTTGTGTTCCTAAATCTGTCTTTAAATCAAATTTTTATAGTGCAACACTTAGGTACAGTTTGTATCTAACATCAGTTAGCCAAATGTTTGTTTTAGTATATAGTATACAGTGTATCTCTATTTTTTTTTTATTTTTTATATTTTATTGTACTTCAGGTGAAGGCTTACAGAACAGATAGTTTCTCATGTAACAGTAACACACATGCTGTTTTAT